>NC_045736.1:12916206-13216206 GCF_008692095.1 Etheostoma spectabile
CTCCTTAATTATGTCAATTATGTAACTACTGTATCATAACATTCCTTTAAGTAAATACCGTACATATCCACATGCCTTATATTTATTTATATTTCTACTCTGATATTTATACTATTTGTGCAACTGCAACACAGTTTCCCTTCAGGGATCAATAAAGTATTTCTGATTCTGATTTACATTTAGTCATTTTTAAAGCTAAAATATCAGAACATTTGCTTTCTTCAACTTTCAACTGGAAGAATGTGATGCTTTTGTCTATATAAAGAGTAAATAAATTAAGGTTTTGTTGCAGTTGTATGACTAAAATGTGAACATGTGTATCTGCAGAATGAGCAGTTTCAGAGATGTTTATCTTTATTTATATTTAATATTTAATCCAGTTGACCTTTAAAATTATATCAGATGTAAGGAAATTAAGAACATTCAAACCTCCTTTGTTGTTTGGATTACATAAGGTATTTTTATTTAAATAGTGAGGCCAGATGAACTACTCTAATCCTTCAGATTTGGACAAAAGTACGGACCGAGTGATGAATCTCTCATGAGCCGTCTATCAAATTTATTTTTAACTTTTGGAATGAGAGGTTGAAAATTGGATTTCTTCTTGTCTGATTCTGATTCTTCCTCTTTAACAGGAATACACCCAGATTCTGTTGTTTTTCTGTTGCTTTGTTTGAGCGGAAAAAGGGTAAAACTTTTAATATGATATATATTTATCCTGAAAATCATCTGTCAAGAAAATAGCTGTATCATCAGCTAGCTGGCAACATTTTTATTTATTTCCCAAATGTTAGAGTATTTTAACTCAAAGAAATAATTAACCATCTTTTTAACCAAGCAGTGCAATGAATTACACCATTTTAACTTAGTTTAGTTAGTTTTAACTTGCACATTTTTAAATATCTTTTAACCTATGTATCCTCGTTCAGTGTATTCAAAATATCACAGTTATAGTCAGAGCCAGGGTTGTGTAGGCTAGAGCAGAAAGAGAATATTAACCTATCATGTCAAACCAAACCAAAAGAAGCTGTTAGTCGTTATGAGAAACCTCAAAATAATAACTCTTAAAATAATGGCATAATATCCTGCACTAACCCGTTATTTTGAAGAAGTAGATAGTATGCCTATCATTATTTTGAGATAAAAAAGCCTTCTAGGTTTCTAATTATAAAGACTTACAGTCTTTTGTCATCACATTGGCGGAAAGTGGCTTCCACAGACCGACATTATCATCTGAAGCTTTAAGTGTCAAATTTTACAACTTATTTGCAATCCCACATTTCCTTTAAATTGCAAATAATTGTTACATTGTGTACAGCAGAAGAGAAGAAGAGAGAAATATTAACCTGTGTTTGGAGGCCCATCGTGTCAAATCCATCATGTGAAGGATCAATGCAGCGGATAAACCTGTCAACCTTCACACCCAGCACCCAGTGTGTTTACCACCACTGAAAACTCCCCCATTTTAAACTAAATAAAACCCATTAATGCAGTGATTTCACTTTAATTCTATTCTCACACGTCTCTGCTTACTTGAACATCACTGTCACACTTAATTCACATTACTTTTAAATATTTTTAAAGACAAAATGTGAGGAAAACTCGCTGCGAGTAGTCCAAAATGACTGTGTATCCGTAAGGTTTGAAGCCTCCTGTAATCAAATAAACGAGTCCTCGTCACCAGACATGAGCTCAGTGTGAAGGGGAGAAGGTTTTCACTCTGCTACAACAACTATTGTGCTTTAAAATGTTTCTCTTCTATGCATTTTATCCCCAAATTGTGAAAGAGAAAACACAAAGTGTCGCCACATTTTCAGCAGGGCAGCGGCGCGGCTGTGGGTTGACTCTCCACGGTTCTCATGGGCTTTATATAAGTCCCGCCTCGCGCCCGAGCTGAACACAGCAGACTGAAACTCGACAGAGAAACACTCAGACATGGCAGAAGAAGCTCCAGCAGTTCCCGCGGCGAAAGCCCCGGCTAAAGCCCCCAAGAAGAAGGCAGCTCCCCGGGCAAAGAGCGACGGACCCTCCCTCCCGAAGCTCATCCTCGACGCCGTGACCGAGGCCAAGGACCGTAAAGGCACCTCGCTTCCGGCCATCAAAAAGACGTTGGCCACCAAAGGAATCGACCTGGAGAAGGCCAACAAGCGCATCAACACCGCGGTGAAGAAGCTGGTGACCGACGGAAAGCTGGTCCAGAATAAAGGGATCGGCGCATCCGGGTCCTTCAAGCTCCCAAAGTCTCAGACCACAGCTGCCAAGCCCGGCAAGAAAGCCCCCGTTAAAGTGAAGAAACCCGCCGCCAAGTCCCCGCAGAAGAAAACAGCAGCTAAGAAAACACCAGTGAAGAAGACTGCAGCCAAGAAAACCGCCGCTAAGAAACCAGCAGCCAAGAAACCAGCAGCCAAGAAGTCTCCTGTGAAGAAAGCGGCCAAAAAGCCAGCAGTGAAGTCTACTCCCAAGAAGGCTGCCCCTAAAAAGGTCGCGAAGAAGAAGACCCCCGTGAAGAAGGCTCCGGCAAAGAAAGTTGCAGCGAAGAAGTCCAAGAAGTGAAGTGGCTCTTTAATCTGCACTCAGTGCACCAAAAGGCTCTTTTAAGAGCCACCACAGACTCACGAGAGAGCTGTTGTCCTACAACATCATGTCTGTTTCTATTCAATCAAAACACGTTGATCTTACATTATGCTAATGAGGAGTAATCTATTTGTAGTTACATTAATGCATTCAAAGAACAGAATTAATTAGAATATATTTCCCAACCTTCCTTCAGAGTTTTATCTCCTGATGGCGCTAACACACCAGTTAGTAACACTACATCTTCTGAATTTAGTCACAGATTCAAGTAAGAGTTCTCTTTTCATTGTTTTATTTATTAAAAACATGTTGCTATACATCAAATCTTTAGGTTAATAGTAATTTATTTGCTGTTAATATTAATGTGCTACATTTTCAAACTTAAAAATGTGATTAGATCATTTACTTATTTATTATATACATATATTAAAATGAATGTAAGGGTCCATATTCAAAAGAAGAAGCATGTGATGATCAACACTATTGTTTCATCAACTTTACACTCAATGGATCTTTCAGATTGTAAATCACATTATAACACACACCTTTTAGATTTTTATATATTGCGGTCCCATTGAGATTAATCCTGTTTTTAAAGAGAGACAAGAAAGGCAACGACATACATGTGAAACCACAGTTAATATTATTGTAAATTCAAAAGGAAAAAAATTTATAATCGACTTTCTGTTTTAACTTAATACCTGATCTCTATGTGACATTTATTTAACATGGAGGTAAAACCTTTGGGCTATTAACAGTTACTGGCTAAAACATTTACAAATAAACATAGATACCTATTTAATCACGTGTGTTTCAACGTCCACTTAGACAATTTATTTAAACCGGATAGGTTACATATTCCGTCAAGTTATAAAGAAATAACTATAATATCCCAGATTGCACATGAAAATGTGTACTAAAACGATTCATTGTCAATTTTTTTGACAATGTGATGTTTATAAATTCTACAGATTTCTCAAATTAATTAAAATCTAAACCTAAAGTTACTTAATGCTTAGTAAAATGTGTGATAAATCATTTTTCTTCAAGAAATCAAAACCAAGTGTTAAGCTTTATCTTATTCCTATTATTATTTCATGTGTATTGTATCCTAGTATTTCATTCATATTTATATTCTGTGCTGTGTGACTGATTTTGCTGTTGTAAGACCATCATTTCCCATTTTTGGGGATCAATAAAGTTATCAGTTATCAGTCAGAAACTCACACAAGGACCATATAGGTCAATGGAAGAAACTAATTGTAAAAAAAAGAAGTAAAAATGTACAAACATCACATCTGTCTGTCTGTTCCAACCCGTAGCCTACATATTTTAACATTGATACAGCTGCTGTTTGAATTTTACTTTGTCCAATAGTTACTTAGCTAAAGCCCGCGTGTCTCCCGGTCTGGACCAATCAGCGCCGCGCTGGCTCCGGCAGTTCCTTTATAAAGCCGCTGCTCAGCCCGAGCACTATTCTTTCTTGAGCTGTGAACACAGAAAAGACTGAGAAACTAAAATGGCAAGAACCAAGCAGACCGCTCGTAAGTCCACCGGAGGCAAAGCCCCCAGGAAGCAGCTGGCCACCAAGGCTGCCCGGAAGAGCGCCCCGGCCACCGGCGGCGTGAAGAAGCCTCACCGTTACAGGCCCGGTACCGTGGCTCTGAGGGAGATCCGTCGCTACCAGAAGTCCACGGAGCTGCTGATCCGCAAGCTGCCCTTCCAGCGTCTGGTGAGAGAGATCGCTCAGGACTTCAAGACCGACCTACGCTTCCAGAGCTCCGCCGTCATGGCTCTGCAGGAGGCCAGCGAGGCCTACCTGGTCGGCCTGTTCGAGGACACAAACCTGTGCGCCATCCACGCCAAGAGGGTCACCATCATGCCCAAAGACATCCAGCTGGCCCGGCGCATCCGCGGAGAGAGGGCTTAAACTGTCTGCTGCTCCACACACACCACAAAGGCTCTTTTAAGAGCCACCAAATAATCCTTAAAGAGTTTTCTTATTCTGTTTTAAAGGGCATAATCTGTAGCCTCGGCTACTTTAAATGAATTTTGACACTTAAACGCTCAATTAAATTTACAAAAAATAAATATTTGTATAACGTGATCTGAGAGCTCTCCTATGAGCAACATTTTTCTGTAACGTTACTATCTAACGTTAAGTATTATTCTAAACCCGTTCATATAAAAAAACATACGCTTAATATAATTTTAAGAAAAGAAATATAACTTATCTGAATATGTTGAAAACCATATGTACTCATTATTTTCTCCAATCTGTCTATAACAAAGCTGTATGGTACCTGTGCAGACACAACACACAACCGATGTGTATTGCTTAACCGCATAGGCGTCAAGTAATGGCAACTTACCGGTAACACACGGGCATTCGTAGTTTTATAGGTTTATAACAGCTGCTGGATGCCATGCATGACAATATTAAGAAATGTGTCGCATATTCAATGCGTACTGCTGGATTAATATAAACAGTTTCAAAATGACTTAATCACAATAGGCTTAGACGAAACGTCAAATAACGGAATTTTTGTGTATGACATTTGCTGACTGGAGGAGTGATACAGTATACTTTCACGATTGACTTTATAATTATCAGGATTTGTCTTTAGTTGGATGTGGGTGGCTCTTAAAAGAGCCGTTGTTGGTTTGGTTGAAGCCGCTTCCGGGTGTCTATTTCTTGGCGGGCTTCTCGGTCTTCTTGGGCAGCAGGACGGCTGGATGTTGGGCAGCACGCCGCCCTGAGCGATGGTCACTCCGCCGAGCAGCTTGTTGAGCTCCTCGTCGTTGCGGACCGCCAGCTGCAGGTGGCGGGGGATGATCCGGGTCTTCTTGTTGTCGCGGGCAGCGTTTCCAGCCAGCTCCAGGATCTCAGCGGTCAGGTACTCCAGCACAGCCGCCAGGTAGACGGGGGCGCCGGCCCCACGCGCTGAGCGTAGTTCCCCTTACGGAGCAGCCTGTGGACACGGCCGACCGGGAACTGGAGCCCGGCACGGGAGGAGCGGGTCTTCGCCTTGGCTCTAGCCTTTCCTCCTGTCTTGCCTCGTCCAGACATTTTTCGTGTTTCTTGAATACGTGAGTATAAGAAATGGTACCTTAATGCTGCCTGAACCGCGTTATATGTACCTAGCTGCTTTGTGATTGGTCCGAGTGAGCGTAAGTCTGATCGTCCAATCAGAGAAGAGATTGGTCAAGTTGCTGTATTCACAACAAGACTACGTTTTCACTGCACGGAATTCAAAATAAAGCGTTGCAGATTAAACCGGATGTCCATTAATTACCCAATCATCATCATTTGCCTTCGTAGATTGTTTTTACGTACGTCGCAATTATGTAAAAACAAACACACCTTAAATATAAACATTAAATTTCTATTTGCACTAGTCTGGCCTCCTGTATTCCACCATCAGGGAATACAACGTGTTAAAGTCCAAAGAAACAACTCTCAATATCATAACTGACAGAAAATATAATGTTTAAACTTGCAACTAACAGAACATAATGTATTGTAGATAATAATTATGTATTTCATAATTATGTAACTCTCTCTGTATTTTGACTAGTCTCCTGAGACCCCCAGGGGCTACCAAGTGCTTCCAGTGGATCCGCAGCCAAAGGGGAATATTTAATTTTCCCTATAATTTTTTCCATAGTTGTCAGTCTAGGGGTCCTTGACGTGAGAAACATCTCTTAATACATCCATGGAAAAAGTTTGGGAACTTAAACAATCACGTTTTGAATGCCAGGGTGAATTTAGATTACTATGATGTTATAAATTGCACTGTATGTACAAAGCACATCTGAGTTCAAACCCTAGTTTCTGTCATCGAAGCGTTTGTCAGTGTTTTACTCAGGGACACGTTGACATGTGGCAGGATGAGGCTGGGATTGAACAAAAAACAGTAATTGTCCCTCGCTGAACACCGGAGTAACTCATCGCTTAGTTAGTTAGCGTCATTGGGACCGTTTAAAACACCAGCGTTACACTATCGCTCAGACTAACTAACTGATGGAGGCAGTGGTAGAGCAGTAACTCCCTCGTTCTGCAAGGTAAAATGTCTTTTTGTCAAAAGGAGTCTGGTGGCTTTAAACAGAGCAGAGCAACTTCAGCTTCCCAACTGGGAAAATATAATAAAATTTAGATAAACTAAATTAGTTTAGGCTAATATAAAGTAATTAACAGAAGAAGAAATTACTCAATAGTTTTTGACACATCACTAACCTAATTATCACATTTCAAATCAGTTTAATTTTTTGGAAAACTCCCCTGCTCATAGACACTCTTCACCCCCCCCCCTCCTACAGTCTCTACACGTTACATTAGTTTTTCTCAATGCTAAAACACTTAATGCCATAAGCTGAACAGTTCTCAGTTGCCTTAACTTTAACTAGTTGTTCAGTCCTTTAATACCAAGTTTAAGTAAGATTAAAAATATACTCCTTGGGAGCTATATGTTTGTAACAATGTGTTTATTTATTGGGGCATTATTTACTAACTGTTTAACAATATATAAACCTTCCATTCAATTCAAATGCACAGCAAAAACAAAGAATGGAAAATTTATAATTAAACGATATTTTTTATCCAGACACATGAAACATTTCTCTTTAAGGAGAAGTGGGTGGCTCTTAAAAGAGCCGTTGGTTTGGTAGATTACAGCAGCGAGATGGTCTACTTGGAGCTGGTGTACTTGGTGACGGCCTTGGTGCCCTCAGACACGGCGTGCTTGGCCAGCTCCCCGGGCAGCAGCAGCCTCACGGCGGTCTGGATCTCCCTGGAGGTGATGGTGGAGCGCTTGTTGTAGTGAGCCAGACGGGAGGCCTCGCCGGCGATGCGCTCAAAGATGTCGCTCACGAACGAGTTCATGATGCCCATGGCCTTGGAGGAGATGCCGGTGTCGGGGTGGACCTGCTTCAGCACCTTGTACACGTAGATGGCGTAGCTCTCCTTCCTGCTCTTTCTCCTCTTCTTGCCGCCCTTAGCGGCGGTCTTGGTCACGGCTTTCTTGGAGCCCTTCTTGGGCGCTTTGACGGTGGCTTCTGCAGGCATCTTCACTCTGGTTCAGAGTTCCTAAAACAGATAACTAAATCCAGTCCGGACGCCTGTTTTATTGCTCCTGATGCAAATGAGACTGTGCTGTTGCTCACACAGGATTGGTTGTCTTCATAGCGGGACTGCGCATGCGCAGAACATGTGGCCATTCTTCTTAGCTTCAATGTAGCAGATTTTAAATTACATTGTAACATTTTATAAAAACAAATTCGCCCTTTCCAATCGCTGCACGGATGTCTTTTGTGATTAAATTCATAAAAATCCAAATCAATACAAAATTTGACTAATTGTATTGTTTTTGTATTTGTAAACTTGTCTTTTACTGTAATACTTTAATAAAGACTTTTGAAAGCGTTATAAAATAATTTGATTCCACTTTTCATTACCATTTTATAAACAGTTTGATTAAATAAATATAATGAACTGGAAAAAGAATAATCCCTCAGGTTTAGCTAAACAATGGCTAAAACATAAATACATATCAAGTAGTTTATGCATTCAGCACTTTTGACAAATAAAGATCTTTGAAGTTTTTGATCGTAAATCACAGCGTGGGGTTTTCTGAGGTGTTCATCTAACTCTCAATGAACAAATGTGCCACGTTTGGCACCAAATCTGGGATCAATCCCCATATTCGCTAGGAACATCAACCATGTGTTTACATAATGCCTTGCTGTTGAACATTATGCATTTGAGTACTCTATGAACTGCGTTTTATTAATGCACTCATTTCTCTGGATTCATGTTAATGTACGATTGATAAGGGGTAACAATTTAATTTTTATAACAATGTGTGATTTAGTTTTACTTACTCCCAGAGAAAGAGGTTCTTTAGAGGAATTGTGTGGCTAATTAGAGGAAAGGAAGGTTTTATAGTAAGCTATTATAAGGTTACAATGTTTATTAAATTCTATAAAGTTTTGCCAAGAGGAAGAAGGTCTTTAGAGGAAGTGGGTGGCTCTTAAAAGAGCCGTTGGTATTTGTGGTTTATCTCAGATCAGGTTTAGCCTCCGAAACCGTACAGGGTGCGGCCCTGCCTCTTCAGAGCGTAGACCACATCCATGGCGGTCACCGTCTTCCTCTTGGCGTGCTCGGTGTAGGTGACGGCGTCCCGGATCACGTTCTCCAGGAAGACCTTCAGCACCCCGCGGGTCTCCTCGTAGATCAGACCGGAGATCCGCTTCACTCCGCCGCGGCGAGCCAGACGGCGGATGGCGGGTTTGGTGATTCCCTGGATGTTATCACGGAGAACTTTACGGTGACGCTTGGCGCCTCCTTTACCGAGTCCTTTTCCTCCTTTTCTTTTTTTTTTTTTTTACAAAAGGCTTTATTGAACTTGTACAAGTTACATGTTATGACATACATTAGAGAGCACAAGAGATATATACAAACTACAAAATTACAAAAACATAACAGTTTACATTATAAAGTGCAGAGAGCGGTTAAAGTGCATGCGTTAAAGTGCATGTGCTAATAGTGCAAAGAACAGACCATAAAGTGCAGAGTGCTAAACATTACAAATTAATAATATCCCAAGGAAGGAGCTGATTTTTATCCAATTTTTTTCTTCTTCTTAACTCGGTGATGACTTGTTTAAAAACGTCATCACTGGTTATGACAGTTTGTTGTATTATCATACAGCACCTAGTCTTCCACAGTTTAAAACACACAATACATATTATAATTTGCAAAAGTTCTTTTTCTTTTTCTAACACACTCTGGTCCATTATACAATACATTACACTCTTATAAGTCACATTAAATTTCACACCACACACTCTCATTTTATCCCAGACCTCCTGCGCTCTGAAGCAGTCCATGAGGAGATGCTGTTGTGTCTCATCATCGTTGCATGTGGTCATGGGACAGGTTTTAGTTGTCACATAGCAACTCCAAGACACAACAGCTCTCACAGGAAGTCTGTTAACGGCCAGCAGCCACCTCATATCCCGGATACTCTCAGACAGGTTTTTGTTCTTTAAAAATTTTAGGAGCAGGGTTCCTTCATTTTGGGTTAGATGTTTATAATCAATAAACCCACCATATTTAAAATTGATCTTTTTAAAATCATTTTACTTGGTAGGCCGCTCCAATCAATTTTAAGTTTTTGATACTCATCTATAAAATCACCATAATTGATTATATATTGTGGTCCCTGCCTGGCTCGGCCTCTCCTCTTCCTCCACCTGGAGGAGTCACCCACCCAGAGAGCATTCCTGGACAATGCTGCTGACACGTTTTTAACAAAAGAAATGTATAACTTTATCCCCATATCCACGGCCCCAAGCCCACCATATTCTCTACTTTTATATAAAATTTCTCTTTTTGTGACCTCTCTCGTCGTGCCCCATACCAGATTCACACACTGTTTGTTTAATTGTATTATCATTTTATGAGATGGAGGGAAAATGTTTGCGATAAAAAGAAGTTTGGAAAGGATGAACGTTTTAACGATATTAACTCTTGATTTATAATTTGTATTCTTATTCTCCCATTTTTTACTTCTTCTTTAACCTCACTGAGCTTAAGCTCCCAGTTTCTTTCGCTACAGTCATGGTTACAAATGGTTAAGCCCAGAATTTTAATCTCATCTTTTACTTTAATGTTAATATCACGTTTTGCTTGTTTCGATCCAATCCAAACTCCTTCTGTTTTTTATGATTAAGCTTAGCACCCGTAGCCAACTCATATAAACTCAAATGATTAGTTAAAACATCCATCTCCATTTGATTATTTATTACCACAGTTACGTCATCCGCATACGCCATTGCGGTGACATTGTGCGTGAGCCCGACATGAGTCCCGCTATGAGGCAGTCAGAGTTGATGGTCTTGATCAGGGGGCTGATGGCCAGGATATATAACGCTGCACTCAGGGGGCAGCCCTGTTTCACCCCCTCTCCACGTTAAAAGGCTTAGTTAAAACACAATTTACATTAACACAAATACTGGATTTAATATACAGACACTTGACCATATGAACAAAGGATTCTGGGAACCCATAATGTTCCATTACCTCCCATAAATACTCTCTGGAAACATAATCAAAGGCTTTCTTTTGGTCCAGCCCAATTATATAGAAGTCTTTCTTCCCGGGTTTGTTGATCATTTCTCTCAGTGTGCAGAGGTTGTCCCACATCAACCGGCCTTTAATGGCACACGTCTGCTCTCTCTCAATCATATCATCTAATATATTATTCATTCTATTCATAATAACTTTAGCTAATATTTTGTAATCAGTATTCATTATAGTCAAATGTCTGTAATTGTTAATATCATTTTCATCATCTTTTTTATACAGCAAACACATAACACCCTGATAAAATGACTCCCCCATGCAGCCTCTGTTCAGCCCTTCATTAAACATCTCTGTCAGGACGTTAGTTACTTCATCCATGTTTAACTGATAAAACTCTGCCGACAGGCCGTCGGGCCCGGGGCTTTTGCCCACATTAAGTTGTTTGATGGCCTGCACGACTTCTTCTTTTCTAATATCTCCCACTAGTTCTGAGAAGTCCAGAGAGCTGAATGAGGGAACCTTATCTAATAAAATCTTTACACAGCCGCTGTCTATCTCTATGTGTTTATATGCATCAATACATAATTCTCTGATAGCGTTTCTTTTTTCATTTTCTTCAAACACCACTACACCGTCTTGTTTCTTTATGGATTTAATAAATTTACTTTGGATTTGCTGTCGTCCAGCTTTAAGTACATGTATCAAATTACCTCTATTATCGCTATTAGTTTGTTTATAAATATTATATAATATTTCATAATTAAAGTTATCTATTTGTGCTTTTATTTCCGACATGATTAAATCTTCAGAGTTTGATCTTTTCTTAATCTGTTTTAAATTAATATATCTCTCCATCAAGGCATTATATTCTATATTTTTAATCTTATTTATTTCTCGACACTTAAATCTGAAAAAATCTTTTAATCTTAATTTTAATAATTCCCATAATTCTATATTAGATTTAGTTAAGCACTTTAATTGTAATATTTTACTGATTTCTAGTTTTAATTCTACTAATAAGTCTGGGTTCTTCAGGCACTGGGAGTTTAGCTTCCAGAAGCCTCTGGTTTCTGAGGAGCCAGAGGATAAAACGCTGTGGACTAGGAGATGATCAGAGAATTCATTTAGAACTGTCCCATACTGAAGGACTTTAAAGTGTTTGGAGACATATATTCTATCTATTCGGGTCTTTGTCTTCTGGTCGAACCGAGTAAACTGGACCCCGACAGGGTGAATACAGCGACACACATCTATTAATTCAGCTTCTTCACAAATTTCTTTTAAAAGTTTCCCTTCAGATAGCAGTTTATAAGTGTTAGGGCTAACTATGTCATCTTTATTAGTGACTGTATTAAAATCACCACATAAGATAAGTTTATATCCAACAGTTAAAAGCTCTCTAATTCTTTTAAATAATTGAGTTTTTCTAACTCTGTCAGGTGCAGTATACACGTTGATAACGCGATGTTTTTCACCTCTATAATAAAAATCAATCATGAGTAGTCTGCCTGGTATTATATCTCTTCTACGTATTAGAACAACTTCACTGGATTTAAAGAATATCCCGACACCATCAGCTCTGCTCTCTCCAACAGAGACCACGCTCTGCCCTTTACTCCACCTTTTACACACATCCGCTACATCATTGTAGGTGTTCAGTCTGAGCTCCTGAGTACACAAGATATCAAAATCTGTGTCTAAAAGATATTTCAACTTAGTTTCTCTGAATTTACTCGACTGGATGCCGCGTGCATTCCAGGTGGCTATTTTGAGACAGGACATGGTGTTTTAGAGAGAGCTGAACCTATGGTGTCGGTTTGTCATCTAAACGTTTACAATCTTTTTTATAGGGTGTCTCAAGATACCGTTTTTTCTTTTTCTTTTTAACCACCTCAAAGGAGAGTTCATGCAGGGGGTCAGGGGCAGCAAGCTCCGGCGTCGGGGAGAACGAGCCGGAGTTACTGTCCCCAGGGACAACGTCATCTTTACCGCCGGAGAGCAGCGGGGTGCTGGCTGCTCGTTGACCGGCTGTCAGCCCGGTGGAGCTGAAGTCAGAGCTGGGACTCTCACTCGCGCTCTCATAACTCTGCTCATATTCATCACTATCACTATCATCGTTCATGCTAGAAATACCACTGATCTTCAATTCACCCTCACCTGGTTGACCGGGAACCACAGGGGGGGGGGGCCTGGTCTGCAGGGTAGAGGGTTGAGAGGAGAGCTGCTGCAGCTTCGGTCCTCCGCGCTGCTGGGCTGCTGAACGTTGCGGTTTCTCCCCGAGCTGCTGGGCTGCTGGACGTTGCGGTTTCTCCCCGAGCTGCTGGGCTGCTGGACGTTGCGGATTCTCACCGGGCTGCTGGGCTGCTGGACGTTGCGGTTTCTCCCCGAGCTGCTGGGCTGCTGGACGTTGCGGATTCTCACCGGGCTGCTGGGCTGCTGGACGTTGCGGATTCTCACCGCCTGCTGGGCTGCTGGACGTTGCGGATTCTCACCCGGGCCCGCTGGGGTGCTAGACGTTGCGGATTTCTCCCGAGCCCGCTGGGGTGCAGACGTTGGGATTCTCCCCGAGCTGCCCGGGCCCCTTTGGGCGTTTCGGTCCTCCCCCCCCCGGGGTGCTGGGATGCTGGGGTTTTCTTTTCGGGCCTCCGGCTGTGACGGAGGGCCTCCTGGGGCCCCCCATGGGAGGGGAAGGGGTGGAATCTCCCGGGGGGAGGGAAATCCCCCTTTGGTTTATTGGAAAAGATTTAGGACAGGTGAAGTCTTTTGGGCCCCTTTCCCCCGCCCCACAAGGAGCACCACTGTCGCTCTGACAGGGGTTTTCCCTGTGGCCCCAGTTTTGGGCCCCATCGCCAAAAACTTCTGGGGGGACAGTTTCCTTTTCCTGGTGGTCGGGTTGAATTGACAAAAGAAAAACCCTTTTTAACCCTTGGGCCCTTTTAGAGATTCGGCCATTGTAAGGACCCAGAGAGATGGAATTAGGTATTTGAACAAAGTTACCAGCGTGTCGGTTTGCAATCGAACCTTGTACTTCCTCACGCCGTACCATATGTCGTACTTATCCAGCGGTTTGTAGACTGGCTGGAGTATTGCACAGTATCTCTTCAGATAGAGTTCGATATCATGATCAGACACTCTTCCGTCCAGAACTTCACCACGATGGTCAGAGTGTCTATGGCCACAGACGACTCTCACACTCCACTCTCTCCATTTTGGCTCGTTAGTTTTTGCAGCTATGACTTCCAGGAAGCGACGAAGTGGGGGCTCTTGATTGAACACCAATTCAAAGTCTTTTTTGTTCGGTAGTCCAATAAAGGAGTAAATGTCTGTGGGGCTTACCCATGTTGACTGAAATAAAAGTTCCTCAGCCACATATTCTCGGTTGGGCACAGGGCCCTCTCCGACAAACTTCAATCTAGCCCAATGTTGGCCGAATCTAGCTGAGTAATGAGCTGACTGAGGTGCCATATCAGGTGCACACGAACGTGGAACAAAGAGTAAGGAAGTGGAAAACAGACTCAGCCGAGTCCTCCTTTTCCGCGGCCACTCATTGTTACAGTAGTCGATTGAACGAATGGCTTCACCGTCGTCGACCGGCTGCTTTTACATCTTACCTGCGGACGTAAGGGAAGACAGATGGCGCCAACGTCGGTGGGCGGGGCCAAATCCAGCAGCTCTGCCCACATCATGTTTCAAAACGTAACCGTTCTTCTTTTTTTGATGATATTGTATCCATGTATTTGTTTCATCAGAGGTCGCACGCCTCTGTTGCCACTATGGGTTCAGTGCCTTGCTCTGGGAGACATTGGTTGATATATCACACTGGGATTCAAACCCTCGTCTCCCACACCAAAGGGATGGTTCATTTACACTGCGCAATTACCACAGGAAATTAAGATACTCTACATACTTTATGTTTGAGACTGGTCAGAAACATCAGTGGAACATTTGAAATTATAAAAACATAATGGCCCATAAACTAAACAGTTAGAGTCAGAAACTCACACAAGGACCATATAGGTCAATGGATGAAACTACATTTATTTATTTGTAAAAAAAAGAAAAGAAAAGAAGAAAATTCCTTAAATACAAAACGTTTGACTGCAACTGTAGGTCTATCTATCCATCCCATCCATCCATCCATCCATCCATCCATCCATCCATCCATCTATCTATCTATCTATCTATCTATATCTATCTATCTATCAATCTGTCTATTAACAGTGTAGTGTACAGTACTTTTACATCTACATTACAGTCCAGTCTACAGTACATTTTCTGTGGCAATACAACACTGTTTCGATACACAGTTGCCAAGTATCAATCTTTTATTATACTATACATGTGTTGGTCAGTTTGTCTCATTTTGCAGCATAAAAATTGAAGTGAGAAGAAAAAACAGAGAAATGTTTCTTTTTAGATGAAACCGATGTTGAAAGTTTCCTTTTGGGGACGTCGATTGAAATTGGGAAAAATTAGAAGTTCGAAAAAAAGGTTATAAATTGCAATGCATCACAGAATATTGCAATATGTTTAAAATCACAAAAATGTCGTATCACAAACTCAAAATACTGAAATGTTATCAGACCTAAACATTACTAGATCATGCTTTTTAAACCAATGCATTTATCATGAATTTACCATTTAACTGTTTAAAACTAAATTATTATTTCAGATGAACTAGTTTCTATTTGGCTCTTACAAACAGTAATTAATCTTTGTCACTAAGCTATCTCATGCATCATGTTATCATTGTGTGTGTGCTGATATTAACACGTCATCAGTCCTATCAGATTCAAGCTGTACCAACATTTCCATCTCTATAGCTCAACGTTATCATCTCTAAAGCACATTTCCATCTCTGTAGCCACATTGTTTCCATCTCTAAAGCACAGCATTTAATTTTGCATCCCCCACAAACTATTCACTGCAAGACATCTAATCTTAACTGCTTGATCCAACAGGAGTTGTTGGGTCCACCTAAGGAGAGTCCTGGGGCCAGTCTTTCTTAAATGGCTTCAGGGGTGACTGATCACACTTTTTTTCTTCAAACATGTGTTGTTATTGTGTCTCATAGAGATTTAGAAGTTGTGTGTAAATAACGTGTCTTTTTCTGCATCCAGAATTTGAAAAGCATAGACTTAGACATTGGTTTGTGGACATCTGCTTTCTGTCGCTGAGTTTGCAACCATTCTAGTTACGGATGTGACGATTTTAGATGAGAGGGAGGAGCCCTTACACTCTACGTTACACACTTTTACTGGCAAAAATGCAACCAAGAGCCCCAAGAAAGTGGTGAAAAAGGCCTCTGCAGCCAAGAAAGCCCCCGCGAAGAAGGCCGCCAAGCCCAAAGTGAAGAAGGCAGCACCTAAGAAGAAGTGAGCTGTAGTCCATCTCATCAACAAACGGCTCTTTTAAGAGCCACCACATCATCTACAGAGTATTTAACTTCTAAAATCTGCACACATTAACGGCACACTTTATTAATCAAGTAAACAATGGTTGTAATTTAGCTTTCACAGTAAGAAACCTACAGAGACCGGAATAGTAGGGACAATAAATGTCAGTATTTATACATTTTCAAACAAGATTAATCATAAGTTGTTATAACAGGAGAAACTCTTTAGAGGAAGTGGGTGGCTCTTAAAAGAGCCTTTGTGTAGTTGGTCTCCCAGCAGGTTTACTTGGAGCTGGTGTACTTGGTGACGGCCTTGGTGCCCTCAGACACGGCGTGCTTGGCCAGCTCCCCGGGCAGCAGCAGCCTCACGGCGGTCTGGATCTCCCTGGAGGTGATGGTGGAGCGCTTGTTGTAGTGAGCCAGACGGGAGGCCTCGCCGGCGATGCGCTCAAAGATGTCGCTCACGAACGAGTTCATGATGCCCATGGCCTTGGAGGAGATGCCGGTGTCGGGGTGGACCTGCTTCAGCACCTTGTACACGTAGATGGCGTAGCTCTCCTTCCTGCTCTTTCTCCTCTTCTTGCCGCCCTTAGCGGCGGTCTTTGTCATTGTCACGGCTTTCTTAGAGCCCTTCTTGGGCGCTTTGACGCTTGGTTCTGGCATGATGAGTTCTGGAAAATTTACTAATCGAACGTGGTGACGCGCCATCGAACGTTCTATTTGTACTTACTCGATGTAAATGTAACTGTGCTGTTGCTCGCGCAGGATTGGTTGTCATCTGAGCGTGGGCCTGAGCATGCGCTGCACAAGTAGCCGTTCCTCTGAGCAGATTAGTTTACTTAAGCGATCGGAGCAAAGTGATGTGTATTTTGATTATGGTTGACTGCATTAAGAGAAAAATCACTACAACATTAACAAAAATATGAAGAATGTATAATTTTAAACTATGTACCACACTACAACCTGTCTTGTTAACAACTTTAATAAAACTATGCTATATGTAATAAAACTCGACAGACAGCCATGGAAACTGATAAAAAGTTATATTGTAGCAGAAAGTTAAATATTAAGAAATGGCTAATTTTAGGATTTAGATAAAACATTGCCCCTTCCTGACAAGACTCTCGTGGGGATATGATAGGCTGCTAAATAAAAATACCAGTCCAGATCATTTGAAATGACATACATTTTCAGTAATTTTCATCATTTGCATACTTTTTGAAAACTAAATGCAGGTGCTCAGTTTACTTTGTAGTCAGGGGACACTCCTGAAGTCATCAAGTCACTGCCTGTGTTTTTGAGGGATAATATAAATTTACACGTTGTTTGGCTACTGGTGCAACAAACAGTGATGAAAGTTGTCCCCCCAAATGCTGGTGTTTACTCAGGGGATATTGCATGACACCATTGAATATAATGGTACATATTATAATTTTATTGTAGTTATCCTTTATGATTATCATTTCAAAAATGTGAATCCTTGGACAAGTTCATGATAGCTATAATAACGGTTGATATTTGGTTTTAAGTCAAAAAGTTAAATCAAAGTAAGTTTATTTTAGCATCATTTGCCTCAGATAGGTTATTGTGGAGTAAAACTGTTTTAGTCTTTATTGAAGTATTACCCTTATAATAGTTCTTTTAAAATGGGATAAGCCCGGTCTGGTTTCTGTCAAGTTATACTCTTACAGAATCAACTACCCATGGAGACAGGCCATTTCAAGTAGGCTAGTAACTGCTTGATTACTGCATAACACCAAATAAATGAAACAGAGCTCTTTATCAGGAGTGTGTGGGTGGCTCTTAAAAGAGCCTTTTTGTGTTTAATTTCCAGTCAGAGTAAACGGTATTACTTCTTGGCGGGCTTCTCGGTCTTCTTGGGCAGCAGGACGGCCTGGATGTTGGGCAGCACGCCGCCCTGAGCGATGGTCACTCCGCCGAGCAGCTTGTTGAGCTCCTCGTCGTTGCGGACCGCCAGCTGCAGGTGGCGGGGGATGATCCGGGTCTTCTTGTTGTCGCGGGCAGCGTTTCCAGCCAGCTCCAGGATCTCAGCGGTCAGTACTCCAGCACAGCCGCCAGGTAGACGGGGGCGCCGGCTCCCACGCGCTGAGCGTAGTTCCCCTTACGGAGCAGCCTGTGAACACGGCCGACCGGGAACTGGAGCCCGGCACGAGAGGAGCGGGTCTTCGCCTTAGCTCTGGCCTTTCCTCCGGTTTTTCCCCGTCCAGACATTTTTAGATGTTCTCGTAAGTATCGACTCAGAGAAGTGTTGTACCGACGGCTGAAACCCTCCTTTTTATGTCCGCGGAGCGCGGGAGTCGGTCATTTCCAGCCTGACCAACCAGAAAAGAGGCTTCCAGCAGAGCAGCAGAGGGCGGCCCGCACTGACATTTTTGGCGGACTTTTTGAAAGGTTTGTCCGCCAATAAGCGACGGAGATCCGGGCGGTGGGTCGCTCCTTGAGGCGGTGCTAAGCTCCAGAGGAGCCCCTCGCCAATCAGGAGCCGCCGAGCCGGAGGTCTAAATCAGCGACACAACAGCTCACATCCGGTCCCACACTTTAAGAGCCGAAGGTCTCTTCGTTTCAAAATACATTTCTTCTGATCGTAGAAAGAGAAAGCCATGGCAAGAACCAAGCAGACCGCCCGTAAGTCCACCGGAGGCAAAGCCCCCAGGAAGCAGCTGGCCACCAAGGCTGCCCGGAAGAGCGCCCCGGCCACCGGCGGCGTGAAGAAGCCTCACCGTTACAGGCCCGGTACCGTGGCTCTGAGGGAGATCCGTCGCTACCAGAAGTCCACGGAGCTGCTGATCCGCAAGCTGCCCTTCCAGCGCCTGGTGAGAGAGATCGCTCAGGACTTCAAGACCGACCTGCGCTTCCAGAGCTCCGCCGTCATGGCTCTGCAGGAGGCCAGCGAGGCCTACCTGGTCGGCCTGTTCGAGGACACCAACCTGTGCGCCATCCACGCCAAGAGGGTCACCATCATGCCCAAAGACATCCAGCTGGCCCGGCGCATCCGCGGAGAGAGGGCTTAAACTGTCTGCTGCTCCACACACACCACAAAGGCTCTTTTAAGAGCCACCAAATCATCCTTAAAGAGTTTTCTTATTCTGTCTTAAACGTCAAAGGACAATGCTGTAAACTCAGCTACTTTCATATGAAATTTGACACTTGAAGCCTATAATTAAATTTAAAAAGCCACAAAGGCTCTTTAAGATTGTGGTTTTTTTTTTTAGCCCAAAATGCAATTGTATGAATACTGACTCATACGAGTTATAGTCAAAGCAAAACATTAATTCTATTCTAAACACAAATTTAATGATACAACAAGTTGGAAGGTTTAAAAAAAAAAAAATCAAAAACCTCATGAATTTACCTTTTACTATTTGTGTAAAATTCAGACTATTAGTAATTTTAACAAAAAGTAGTCAAATTTGTTTTACCCCACTCGGACAATAAACGTTGATATAATTGATTGCTTATTCAAAAAACAGTACATCATTACTCAAGATGAGTAACGGCTAAATCCTCAAACATTTAGCTGAATATCAATAAACAAGATTATATTAATCTAAAACCAGACTTAAAGAACAAGACCCAGGAGTTACAAAGGAAGATGAAATCAGACATGTAGCCACAACCATTATCTGATTTTACTGTCTTTATATGGCTAAAATGCAGAGTCTAATAAAAACACTTTCTTTTTAAAATGTACTTTTATTTTCATTCAATCCAAAATTTTCAACTCAAGTGCAAGTTGATGCCATACTGTACTTTGTATAAATGTTTTTACAGTTATCAGTCATAAATAGAAGCTGTTTGTATTGCAAAATGAATGTGACAATAAAATGCTATATTAAATAAGTACAGGCCAGGTGGCACTGCATACAATGTTCACAAGATAAGAAAGTGAGCACCATTAACACATTAAGGGCACTGCCTATTTTAAAGCTACATTAAGCAATAAACAACCCGTTGTTCTGCTGTTGGTAGTTGGAAATCAGAAGCACACTGGATGTGAAAACTTCGAGAATGTGCAAGAAATAATAGATATTTGATATTAGCTTATGAAAAATAGGAGAAAAAAATGGTATCTTGGTGAATTTAAAGTTTGCCAGTATTACACAAAAAGAGCACGGAAGCCCAGTTTAACCATTACATGCAGACATACAAAGGTTGATATTTATGCAAAGGAAATATCAGCGACCTGATGTGTTTGTAGGAAATATGCAACTCTGATTACAGTTGTTCCTGTTTGGCCCCATTTGACCCACAATGCTTTCAGTTACCAATCAGCTCAGGTACAACAACACTCTCCAGCGTATTCAGGTTACAGAGTCAGGAATCTGAATCGTTAACAGGCCAAGAGCAGAAAGATTATCAAGCGTCGGTGTCAGTATAAGTGTGTGATTGTATTTCGGTACATGGGGTTTTTGCAGGGGTGACGGGTCCTGGTCCAGATGAAGAAGGAAGCCAGGACTCATTCTCCTTGTGATTGCATCTGTTTACAAAAGGCCTCAAACTGCTGCTGTTCCAGTTCTGTCATCACCTTGTTCAAGGCGTAGATCTGTCAATGAAGAAGGGAAGAAAGTAGACGCGGTTGATTATAAAAACGCAGAGATGCTCAAGTCATTTTTCGCAGGTCAAAGCCAAGTCTCGTCAAGGTAATGACAAATGACAAAACAGTTGCTTGTCATGGTGTTGTTGCCGCAGTGCGTTAAGGTTTATGCATAATGACAAATGAGGGAATAACATTTAGCTTGTCAGACATTTCCTTAATGTTAATTAACCAAAAACAAAAAAAAGGAAGTTTTGTTCACAAATCCTGATATCAAGTCGGGTCTCAAGTCTTTTGAGGACAGAGTGTGTGCGACTTCGGTCCCCATCTGTTTTCAGGAGTGAAGAGTAACGACTGCCTGTCTCCGATTTTTGTTTAAAGTGCTCATATTAGGCTGATTTTCCGGTTCATAATTGTATTTAGAGGTTGTAACAGAATAGGTATTACATGATTTTATTTTCAAAAACCCATCTACACACCATAAATGTGTTGTACTGCACATCCTCCGACACATGCTCCTCTTGTCACCCTGTGTGTTGAGCTCTCTGTTTTAGCTACAGAGTGAGACATCTCACTTCTATTCCATCTTTGTTGGGAGTTCCACATGCTAGGTAAGGACTACTAGCCAGTCAGGAGCAGAGTATGAGGCCCTGACAGTAGCTAGGTAAGGACTACTAGCCAGTCAGAAGCAGAGTATGAGGGCCCTGACAGTAGGGGCCCGTATAGGTAAGGACTACTAGCCAGTCAGGAGCAGAGTATGAGGGCCCTGACAGTAGCTAGGTAAGGACTACTAGCCAGTCAGGAGCAGAGTATGAGGGCCCTGACCGTACCTAGGTAAGGACTACTAGCCAGTCAGGAGCAGAGTATGAGGCCCTGACAGTAGCTAGGTAAGGACTACTAGCCAGTCAGGAGCAGAGTATGAGGGCCCTGACAGTACCTAGGTAAGGACTACTAGCCAGTCAGAAGCAGAGTATGAGGGCCCTGACAGTACCTAGGTAAGGACTACTAGCCAGTCAGAAGCAGAGTATGAGGGCCCTGACAGTAGCTAGGTAAGGACTACTAGCCAGTCAGAAGCAGAGTATGAGGGCGTGCTACGATAGCAGGTGAGCACTATAACGTGTTACAAAGTGACGCAAGTCCTTTGGGGGGGGACTTTGGGGGTATTTTCACTTTTTAAACCTTTAACATGCACAAAAAAAGATATATTACACAATAACGGAAAGGGGAAAAGCCAAAAAGCCTAAAATTAGCTTTTTAAATGAAGACGTAAGAAGTAATATAAAAAAGGTGACGTCGTCACCTCTGCTCTCTGTCGTTGTTTGAGCTCTTGCTGTGCGGACTTCTGTTTGGCTCTGTCTCCTCTTGTCGGTGTTGAGTTCAGCTTTGGCTTGTCTTTACGGCAGGCAGGCTCCATGGCAACAGCCCTCCAATCAACCTGGGTGTGTTTGAGGCAATACGATATTTGACTTTTTTGTCTTTACTGTAAAGTTATTGAGTCATACTTCTCTGTCTAAACAACCTCAAACAACTTGGAGATAGTTTTAAATAAACCCAACATTCATAAGTCTTCCAACAAGCCCTTTAATTTGATCAACATACACCTACGAATTATAATATCTGAACCATTTCTAAATGTGTAATTAGTTACAATAACGTTACTGAGTTAGTTGTGTTGAATAGGAGAACAAATGCTAACAGTGTAGCGGTAAGCTAACCGTCATCTATTACATTTAAGCGAACATAACATTAAGTTAGACGTTAGCTAGCTAGTTAACGCTTTAACCACAGATATAAATAACCATAGATATAAATAATCACATATGTAAATAACCATAGATATAAATAACGTTACATTTAGCCAGAGACGGTTTAGAAGGGATCTTTGCTTTAGCTACTCTAGCTAACGTTAGCTTGTTAGCTGTCGTTAACTTTTCTATAGAGTAAGATTCCAACCAACAATAACCTGTTAACTCCAGTTAATGGCGTCCTACCTGTGAATTGTACAAGGTCAGAAATCAGTAATCTACTAATATACTATATGATTCACGTTAAGTCAGCCAGTAAGTTGTTCTGTGGTTAGCTACTAACGTTAGCCGATCAAAACAGCTGTTTCCCCAAGTGTCACCAATAAATAGATCCGAGTTTTGCAGCGTTGGTTCAAAGGTTCCGGTTGTGTGCGGGTTCCGCTTAAAACTGGACCCTCGTGTTGTCTTCTCGTCAAAATTGAAACCGACGCTTTAGTTGACGCTTTTTATCGATGTCTTTAACCTTTCCTTACATTTTTGTCCCTTTTTCAACACTTTTGACTCTTTTTTTTCCCTCAGTTTTTGTCACTTTTTTGACGTTTTCAACACTACTTAACACTAACTTATTACCTTTTAGTTCTACAGTTATTTTTGGAATTTATGGTCAGTAAACCTATTTTTTAGGAAATTATACCTAATTTTTTAGTTAGTAAAGCAGAAATGAGGAATTATTTAGACTAAAATTAAAGGAATGAATGTTTATGGATATATTAGTCAAGGCTATTTCAAAACCACGTCAATTTCTTCTTCTTCCTTATAAATATAAAATTAAAAAAGATCCCCCAAAATTAATGAAAGTAGACATATGTACCTGCCAAAGAGCGTTGTGTGGAATCAATCATGTTATTTTGGGGAATTACAATTGGGTAGTTAACATTGGGATAGGAAAACGGGTCAATTTGACCTGAGGACAACATGAGGGTTAAAAAAGCCAGAAGGCTCTAAAAGCAATTGTGTAGTTCCTTATTTGGTGCATGCAACAACAAATGAATGGTCGCCTTCCACCAATCGAAATGACCAAACTAGCTTGGGTTTATTTTAGAAAATACAATGAAAAGAGTAAATTTTGTGGATAAGGTGACTCAGACATTACACTTCATTGCTGTGAGCACCACAAATGTAATTCCACTCACGTCCTTTGCGTTTAATCTCAGAGGTCGATATATAACCTTATCAATTCAATCTATGATCTGCAAGGCTAAATATTAGTCCAAAAAGGGTTTTTGTGCGTTAAGTGAGCTGAACCTTTGTAACAAATGTAGCCAGCTTTTATTTTCTTTGTAAATCAGAATCAATGCTTCAATTTTCAGATATACTATTTGTCTCTTAACATGCTCAATATGCAGTAAAAGTCATTTTCAGGTTGAACACTCTGCTGTCTGACCGCATGCTCGCACGGGTGTTGCAACAGAAGCATCAACAGGAAAAAGTGAACCTGTACCCTTGATTCATTCCACTACTTCATGTAGGTCTGACCACAAGATGCCGCTCTTGTCTAATAGTCGAGTTGCATTTATAACAAGGAGCATGAGTTGGTATTACAGGTTTTTTTATTGCCAAACCACAGTGGGCACAACTGGAGCTACATGTGCACAAGTCTTACTGGAGCCTGCACAGCTGCAGTGGATGTGGACCAAACTCTCTTTCGTTTGTCATTGGTTAAACACAGCTTTCAAAACTCTACACACATAGGCCTGTCCCATTGCTTTAACCACAACCTGCACAACACTGTGGATTTACAGCTCTTTGTTCAGATGCTAACATGGCGTTCATTTATATTTAGTTTTTATTTGTTAAGTTTCTGGTTAGTTTTCATTTTTCTTTTTGTTTTGTTTCAGTTGGCTAAAATATATATTTTTACTGCTTATTTATGTTTTAGCTTTGTACAGACTCCCCTCAGGGCACCTGCATAAATCAGCTGAGAAGCAAGCCTGACACCAGCTGAGGAGTGGCCCAGTTCACATTTATCACCTCAGCAACAAAACATCCGTCATTATGAAGGGACGGAGTCACTAAACACTCTCACATATGAAATAAGAAAATCCTCCTTTCAGACCAAACTACCTGACACCACTGGGAGTCTCAGGTGTTGTTGTGAACCAGAATCTGAATGTGTGCCCTCTGGCACTGCTACGCCATAGATATATATCGCGTGGCATACCAACGGTTTACCTGGATTTATCCTCCAACTACAGGAGAGCGCTCTCCCTCGAAAATAATATCCTGCCAAGAACAACTTCTGCTGTACGCTGCAGACAACATCCAGGCCTGTTGCTCCATGTGCACAACGACATGAAGGAAAAACACTTTGTAAACCGTGGGAATCAACAGCAGGGGGACAATGTAGTCCCTCAACCGGCATGTAATTGCTTTTTGAGGAAAAGCACTGAATCTAAAAGATGCTTTTCCGTGAATTTCAGTACCAATGTGAACCGTTTGTATCTCATTTGCTGCTTTCCATCAGCAGTTCATAGAAGTTGTTTAGCTTTAAAGTTTATGAAATATTTAAAGGTCCCATGACATGGTGCTGTTTGGTGCTTTTATTAAACTAGGTCCCTAATCTGTTCTGAAGTCCTTTTATATAGACCTTAGTGGTCCCCTAATACTGTATCTGAAGTCTCTTTATATAACCTTAGTGGTCCCCTAATACTGTATCTGAAGTCTCTTTTATATAGACCTTAGTGGTCCCCTAATACTGTATCTGAAGTCTCTTTTATATAGACCTTTAGTGGTCCCTAATACTGTATCTGAAGTCTCTTTCCCAAAATTCAGCCTTGGTGCAGAATTAAAGCCAGTAGAGCCAGGATGTGCCATTTCTGCCTCTGCAGCTTTACATGCTAATACGGAGGAGAGAAGCAGGGTAGGGTGGAGGGTGGGGGTGTGGTCTTGACCAGCTTGCCATGGGCAAAGCAGAGAAAAGGAGAGGTAATCTTTCCCCTTATGACAACACATAGGGAAGATACCAGATCGGCCTGAAGGACCATAGGCAGGCTGGGGGAACTCATATTAATGTTAAAAAACCTCATAAAGTGAAATTTTCATTCCATGGAACCTTAAGTGTCATTTTTCAATAAAGTTTAGGAGAGACACAATTTGCTACACCTTCCTCCTCCTCTTCTCAGGTTTTTAAATGCATGAAGCATAACATCTATATGCAGAACTTGTTTATTGTTTAGCATTTTCCAAAGGTGGTGCCGATGGATGATGCGAGCTGACGACAGGCCTCTGGTCTCATGAGCATTTTTCTTTCTATTTACATCGTAAAGCGCTACTATTCACCACACATTCATCAAACTGACATGACTGAAATTAATATTGTATAGTTAAAATTTAGTCCCATCTCACACATGCAGTGTCGTGCAATAAATGTATACGAATGACACACAGTCTAAAGGCACTTTAAGTTTATGGGCTATCTTCACTATTAGATGATTTTAGGATATATGGGCTCGGTTTGACGCTCGACAGCCCCTCAGCTGTACAGTCCTGCCCACTGAGAAGCAGTCAGGGTTATGATTTGCTACCAAAAGGACCAAGCACGCTTAACGGTAAGGTCACAGAGAACTTCATTATACTAACCGGTGGCAAAGGCAACCTGTCAGTCTTTTCAGTTTTGAAAGGTCTGCCATCCAATGTCGGATATGGAGAGAGGGAAGGAGATAAAAAGGTCAAGAAGTAAGGGAAGAGAAGATGGAGATGGTTAAAGTTTTATAGAGTGGCGGAGAGGGCCGAGGACGGGAGGCGTGAGGTGTGGAGAGACGGGCCGAGGAGACGGCAGCGGCACAAGTGTGTGTTAGGAGCCTTGTTCTTCTAAATTAAACTCTCTCTCTCCAGGGGGAAGCGCAGCTCTGACTGCTCTTTCACAGCAGCGGCCCTGAACACACAAACTCACCACAACCTCCTAACCCTGGTCACCAGTCCAGTGCCAAAAAACACACACACATACACAGCGCGCACACACGCGTGAGCACGATGCGTACGATGTGTGGACGTGTTCACATGCATTCACACAAAGTCTTTCAGAACTAAAAATAAACAACCGTGGTGACTGTGCCTAAAATAATTGGAGGCACACACAAACACACACATACGCTTACTGTACACACATACACAAAAGCACTGACTAATGCACACACACTCTGTTGCTCTCTTCACACCTGAACCCCGATAGACCTGCAGCCGCCAAAGCAAACAGCAAGCAGCAACTAGCAAAACAGAGAGAGTAAAAGATATGGACAGGATATGACCTGACAAGCAGAGGTCGGTGTGAGGGATGCACACACACGTGCGTACTGACACGCAAACATGACAAAAAACACACTCTGAACCCTGTCCGCTTGCATTTGAGTTTTTTTTTTTTTAAGCCAGGAAAGGTTTTCCAATTTTATGCCTTCTTAATGCCACTCTGCAGCACATATACAGTTACAGGCTGCTGCCTGCAGCTGAGGATCCAGACGGATGAGTGCCTGGCTTGAGGGCGCCTCTGCTGAAGGTGTTTGCTGAGGAGATGGGAGAAAAATAATGATGTAAATGAAAAGAGTCAAAGAAAAAAGTTGTTAATGATGTGGTTACTCAACTCTCAAGTATGCCAAATCATCACAGCAGTCATATCCAAGTCGATATGTCAAGTCATCTTGAAGAAAGGCATTTTATCTTTGGAGCATGGCATTGTACAGTAAATAGAAAACCGCCTGAACTAATATCAGAAAGATATTTAGATTATAAGGAGATCAGATATTTAGATTCAGATGAGAGCGTGATTTACGTGTAATCTGGAGAGAACGTCCGTCATCTGGACCCACAGCCCGCTGCTCCGTAGACCGGCATCACCACACAGCTGGCCCAGAGTAATGTCTTCCATGAGTTCACCTGGAACTCCCAAACAGCTGGTTGAGTAAACTTTGCTGAGGTTTCGGATGTCTGCTGTAACGAGCCCAACCGCTTCCTACGGATCGGCTATCTTAGCTAGCGTTAGGCTCCATGTAAAAAAAACAACGGCAGAAAAAAACAGACTTACTTCCGAGGCTAATCACAGATGGGTCCGAGTTTAAGCACAGTGAGAAAGAGGGACAAGGAGGGGCTGAGCATATCAATTCGCTGTGTGCAGCCCTATAATGAAATAAGATGTTTTACCCATTTTATAGAGTCAAAAAATAGAAAATCAATATGTGTCTGTCAATGTTGACATTGTGGTGGGATGCCAAAAATAAATTAATGTTTGGGAAACACTGAAGTCACACAAAATGATGGCGGTTTAGGCAAAAACTACAAACATTACCAGCCACAACAGCCATGCTTGATTGATTTCACCTAGTGAGTCCGTGTGCATGTGTGTTTGTATTATCACGGCAAAATGTGGTCCTGGAGACACCTACTGTAACGGGAAAGACCACAAAGTAGTTTGGAGTACTTTGCCAGGTGTTCAAATTTGTCTGTCTGTCTGCAGCCTGCTTCATCATCAAGTTCAAAAAAATAATAAAAAATGATTAAAAAAACAAAAAAAAACAATTAAAAAAAAATCATCCTGTGTTTCAGAAGACTTAAAACTAGCAGAACACGTTTACTGAGGTAATAAATCAAGTGAGAAGTGGGTCATTGTCCTTGTGCAACCGCACGTGTCGCCCCCTGCAGGAATTCAGACAGAATGCAGGTTTTAAGGCACTTTGGCACTTGCAGCATTTCGCCGAACCGGGTGCTTTGTCCATTAATGTCAAGCCACCAGGAACAGCACCATGTCTTAAAGCAACCATGGGCTTGGCGGATAATGGTGGAACTGCACCCCTCTGGTCCAGAAAGACTTTTCCCATAGACACTGCATGGCAAAAGAAACTTCTTTATATCAGCAGATCATTTTTTTGGGGGTACATCAACTTACCAGCCTGAACACTTAAAGGTGCCCTCATGCTTTGTCACCTCACTTTCTTCTTCTTCTATGGCTAAGACAGACTATACTCTACAAAGGCATATTTCTGTCCTCTACTGTTTGTCACCAACATTGTCTTTACCTATTCATATTTCATTATAAAATCCAAAACTGAATAGAAAATTCATCATCTTCTTCAACTTAGTCCAGTATTCCAAATTTAGAATGGATAGTAGCAATAAGGCTGTTTAACCAGCTGCTCCTAGATCTCTGAAGAGCTTCCTCCTTTGTTGCGAACAGTTCTTGCATTGAATCAAGACTTGTTTTACTGTCTCGGAGTCTCTACACTCACATTTCCCATCCAGGTGTTCCACAATCAGAGCTAGCCCCCTTCTCAGCCCACAGTGACCAAGTCTCCACCTGGTTAGTGCCTTAATTCCTGCTTTGCTCCCATCATAATTAATATGGCCACTTGATGGCGCTAAAACGTAAATATAGTTCGTGATTGCTGCTTGAACAAACAACTGATTGGCGCTTTTCTTTTTGGGGAGGACAGTCTTACACATCATGGCATGTTCTCTCCATTTTTTCACTTCTCCTTTCTCAACTGCTGAGCCTGTGCATCTACAGATAAACTAGTTCAGCAGAACTTCTGTTTCCCACACACAGTTACAAATATACTTCTAATAGCCATCACTCACCTCGTTCACCCCCCCCCCTTCCCTTCTCACCCCTCTCACCCTCACACCTCAGCGGTAAATAGAGGGGAGAGAGGACAGGAAGGAGTGTGGAGGAGTGAGCGGGGTGAGGCTGATGGAGGTGATGGCCATGCTATAGGAGGAGGACAGAGGGGAACAGTGTATCCTTTAAGTCCATGGAAGAGAGACAGTGGGGTCAGTGTGTTTGGCCTGGACGGGTCTCCTCTCTCTCTCTCTCTCTCTCTCTCTCTCTCCTCTCTCTCTCTTTTCTCTCTCTCTCTCTCTCTCTCTCTCTCCCCCTCCCACATTTTCTCACTCACTTTCTCTCTGTCCAAGGAGCTGCTTCTCATTAAGCGTGTTTGTGTTGGCCAACACACAGTGGCACTTAGCAGCAACACGCTTGCCCACGTGTGTGACACACACAACACACACACACACACACACACACACACACACTTTTTTGTTTTGGCAGTGACCAGGTGCCACTTAGTAAAGCCTCTAAACGCCACCGATCAGCCGAACACACCACCGTGTTTACATTTGCCGTGGTTGGACCCCCACCCCCCACCCCTCGATCATTCATACACACGTCGAATGTGTGATGAATATAAAAATGTATACCAGAAATGAATATCTAAGCTCCACCCCCCCCCCGCAGGTATAACCTTAGAGAAGATAAATTCATTGTTCTTGTCGGTGACACACTTCTTTTATTTTTTAGATTTATTTGCAGGGGCTTTTTGGTCTTTATTAGATAGCAGGGGGAGCAGCAGGTTGGACTTGAACCCGGGCCACTGCGGTAAGAACTGAGCCTCAGTATACGGGGTGCATGCCCAACAATGTGAGCTAGCGGGCCGCCCCAAATGACACACTTTTGAATTGACCATAAATAATTGACATCAACTATATGGATAAGTTTGGATTGCTTGCTGAAAAGACGACAAGTTCATAATCAGTAGGTGGATTTATTGAAGTGATTGAATTGGTCGGTTGACTTTTACACCACAAACAAACCCCGAGTTTGCTTTGAGCACACTATGAGTCTTGTATAATTGTTCAGTCCACACTGGTTTGATTGACAGCTTTGAGGTTTGTCTCATGAGAGAGCAAATCTAATATTTATTAGAACAATTGAGGTACTGAGGGGTGTAAGTAGATAGAAAATAAGCCAATCCTGTGCCATAATATGCAGGTTTAAAAACGACAGTGACAGTTTAGTTGACGGAGGACATCCCCAACTGAGGCCCAGAATCAATAGAGTCCCACATCATCCCTTCTTCAAGTCTCAAGCATAGTGATGGGATAGCTTGATTTAATAGTGCTGATCGAAAAGGATAAGCCAGTCACACCTGGCATTGTCATGCATTCTATAATTTAATACAAAACGTATTGTTTTGCCTGCAAAATGTTACGAGGCCGAGTAAATTTCCAAGATTTCCAGTCCACTAACAACAACCAGCTACCCCAAATGTCCAACATAGGCCTCGCAGCAGGACTTTCAGAATGCCATGTCGGGGTGCAAAGGTGGTTATGATTTTTATGATACAATAGGGCTGCAATTTATGGTTATTTACATTGATGATTAATCTGCCAATAATTTTTAGTTCTTGAGTCTATGAAATAGTAGAAAAATATGGATCAGTGTTTCCCAAAGCCCAAGAAGTCGTCCTCAAACGTCTGTGTTTTGTCCACAACTCAAAGATATTCAGTTTACTGTCACAGAGGAGAGAAGAAGCTAGAAAATTTTATAAACTGGAATCAGATCATTTAGAAAAAATGACACCTGCATGCCTCTCTTGCCAACCTTCTTGCACAGGTTAGGGTTATATTTACGTTTTATTTTTCCTTTTTACTTACCTTATTAACAATCTCAAGTGCACGTCTTTGTGCCACATCCTAATTTGCATTAGTCAATCATATGAAAACTGTACTACTACTGCGGAGATTTGTGTTAAAGAGGAACATGGATTACACAAACATGCACACACAAACACAAACCCCCCCCACACACACACAAACATACACACAGTCAAACAAACGCACAGACATGCACACAAACACACATACACACACACACACAGACACACACGTACACACACACACACACACACACACACACAGTGGCAGTGTTTGTCTTGCTGAACACTGACACCCGTTTAGTTTAGATAGAATCGATAATGCTCCTTAAAGAGCCTGTCACAGTGAGGCAGCTCTCGCCCACAGTGGGCCAAGCCAGAGAAAAACATATACCACACAAGCATTACACTCCGCAACACACACTCCCATCACTGTACACACGCTGAACACACAGAGCAGGAAACAAACGCAGCGTTCTCTTCTCTCACCAAGTGTAATTTGGACCCCAACCCTCCCAATTTTCTGTCTGGGACAGCCTGTGGACGGACCGTGGAGAGCAGCGAGCGTACAGCCCTGTTAGGTTTAGGTTTCCCTGCCTGTTTCCCTACACACACCAGGAATGTGATAAACAATACATGCATTCTTAGGATCTGGCACATGCACACACATACACACACACACAGGTCCGTGTGCACGTAGACATGCATGCAGTGCGACATACATGTAAATACACAAATACAGACAGATCTCCAACAGTTCTAGAAACTGTACGTTGGTTAAAACCCCATGGTCTCGTTCTCTCTCGCTCACTCATTCTTACACACACACCACACACACACACACACACACACACACACACACACACACAGCAGGACTGTGAACACACACTCGATTCAGTCAACATTCTCCAGAGCAGTGTTTCCCAACAGGCCCCAGGCACACTGCAGCCCTGTGGTCAAAATGTTACAGAATGATGTTGGATTATAACCAACAGTCACTCTTTTCTTTGGAAAATGGGGATCCCTTATGCAACATTAAAACCTAAAACCAAATACAATGTTGGCAAAATAATGATATTATAGCAAGTCGGGCATAAAGGGACATTCACAACTTGACATTGGTATGTATCATGTAACAATATCAACTTTGTGAAGAAGAATAATACCCAACACTGAACCTAACATTTCTGTACAATTAATTCAGGGACCATTTAAACAAAACTGGTTGTCTTCCAATGACACAGATAGTTAATCACATAAGGATGGCATACAATGGGTTCATCCTTTATTTTTATGTTGTTTTTTTATCTTAATTTTTTGAGAAAATATGAACGGGATAGTAGGTTAAAGCTACACGCCCGTGCATGTAAAAAGTTAATGATATGTCATGGTGACTTTCATTCTTCTGGTGTCTTCTTTCCAACCTTTAAGCTGAAACTGCTGTGAAAAAACTGCCATTTCTGGACGAATCACGGCCTCTTCTGCCATTAGCCATACTTACAAACTTGACTTCCCAGAAACCAAAGATGTTGCTTCACTGATAGCCATTACATACACCAACAGTATACTTTATAATATCCAGGAGACATCTTTTTCTCCTATTGAGGAACTAATTTTAAGCAATCTTTCAATCTTGCTAATTTGCCGTTGGAACCTGCAGCTTCTTCCACTTTGCTTGTTATCTTGATATCATGTAACAGTCATTTATATGTAGCTACTCTTTCACATATGCTGTAATATTTTGTCAGTTTGAATTTTGTAGTGTAAGCTTGTCGTCGACCTTCTCCTAATTTGTTTCCCACTCAGCTGTCGTAAAACTTGAACTGTCCGCACAACATTCATAATAATATAAGAAGCTTCAGCAAACTAGCATAGGGGTCTAATTACGATATTATATATACATATTAATAATTGAGTAAAAACACCTTCAGTGTGTCAGTGTTCACTTTTGAGGGACTTGTTACATCCATCATTGGCGCCGCGTCACATACTCTGTCCGTCTCAGCCCACACAGCGCTCTAGTCTGCACCGAATGTGAAAGAGAGACTGAATAAGTAACCTATAATAAAATCACTGTAATATTTTCACTGGCCTCCATGTTGCTTTCTGCCATTTATTAACCCTATGTATCTAAGTAAGAATAGGGTCTTTTGAGGAAAAGCAGAGACATTATGTAGTGTGTGTTTTGTGTTTGTGTGTGTGTGTGTGGGGGGGGGGGGGGGGGGGAGTGAGTAAGTGACTGTAAATGCAAAGCAAAGAGAGTTTATTGGCAAATGTATGTAATTATATCTATGAGTAATTATACAGCAAAGTTGGCAGTTTTGTGCACTATGTCGGAACGCTGTAGCAGGAAAACACCTGTTTTTCTGGCGTGTTTGTGACATGACATACAAGACAAAAAAAAAAAAAAAAAAGAGAGTCATACTTGACTAATGGAAATGGGAAAGGAGTCTATGGGCTGTTTTATTCTATTCTACAGGCAAGTTTTGGTGGAAAAGGGTGTAACATCATCCCTACGGTGCTACGATTCAAGGTGAAGGATTCAACTCTCAATGATATGAATCCATTGTTTACTTGTTAGATTTGCCTGAACTTGACTCTGGCACTGGCTGCTGTTGCTGCACTTGAATTAAGCAGCGTGTAGTTGTGGTGACGATTGAGGTGCCAGGTCAAAGGGTTAAGGTTTCTGTGGGACGTCTGAGGACACTGTGCAGCCTGGTGAGACCCAGCTGTCAAAACACACACACACACACACACACACCACACACACACACACACACACCCAACACACACACACACACAAAGAAACATGCACTCCAAGACAACCAGGTGTCTTTGTATGAATGAGTGGAGTGTTTACCACCTGTACATACACACACCGTCACACTAATTCAGCGTATAACCACAGCTCAGACAGGTGATGCTGATGGATCAGCATTGTGTAAGTATGCAGAGAAGCCTCTAGAGGGGGCGCAGCCTGTGTTGAAGTAGCAAACTACCATGTATACCAATTACAGTTGGTAGCAAATTGTGTGGAAGATTATGTGTGTGCATGTGTGTCTGACTCACCTGGTAAGGGCAGTCAGGGTACTGTATTTACGCATGTGTTGACTCAGTGAGATTGGCGGCTTGGTCTCTAGGGAGCCCTGGCTTAGCCGACGCCGGCGCACTGTTAAAGCTAAACACTCCTAATTGAGGAGGACGCTCACAGGCCCTCCTCTGTGTGTGTGTATGTGTGTGTGTGTGTGTAAGAGAGAGAGAGTGAGTGTGAGTTAGACAAGGAGGTATGGAACGAGAAGAACACAGCAGTCTTGCTGTGGTAAATAACAGGGGAAAATGCATCAGTGGCCCTTTCTGCCGTTTTGGTAGCAATTTACTCATGTCTCGAAGCCAAATGAAGTATTCAATCAATGTGTTCACTGTTCACTATGATAGCCTCCAGATTCCAGTATTTCACTAATCTATTGGGATTTGAATGGCACGCAATACCTGATGCATGTATGCATGGCACTCTGTATCTCATAATGAAACCAGGGAATAACCCATTCCGTACTTACTGTATGTGAGTGTACCTTCATAAACGCTGCCTTTCAATCTTATATCACCCAATTAAAAAAATAAATAAAAACATAGTGTGGCGAAAACTTCAACAGGCCCCTTTTCAAGAGCTTTCATCAACATCTCATGGGCTTCAACTCCAGAAAATCTGAAAGTTAAAAAGAAAATACCAAAAATTAACTACCAAGCTTATTTAAAAAAGAAAAGTATCAAACTATACCATAACTACCATCATTCATTTTTTTTTTAGAACATAGGTCCCATGGATGCAAACGGAAGGGGCGGGTCTTCGGCTCCCTATCAAATAAGATAACAAGACAGTAACAACAGGTATCGTAAACATAAAGATGACATGACAGCTCCCCAAAAGTGAGACAAAATATCTTGATCTCCCCCTGGTGGCTGGCTGCAGTATTGGTCATAAATTCCATCACCTCCTTTTTAACAGATTTGTTATTTTTTATTATTATTTTGTATTTGATGTCAAAAAAACACTAAAACGTTGTGTTTGTGGCTGTGTTAACTCGCATTTTGGTTTCGGGGTGTACGGCGGACTTGTGCGGGGCACAAGGGGACAGACTGGGGTTTTAAAATGCACCCCGGCAGCCCCCTTTGGGGGGATATTCTGGCCTTATTTTTCTACGGGAAGGGGTGGGACTTTTGCCTTTTACAGTGTGGACCCGAACTTTTTAACCCTGGCGAAGACAGATGTAGCTGCGTTGTCCTAAGGCAACGAAGCGTCTGACTTTAAATACAATTTACTTGTTGGGTAAGCGTCCTCGTCTTAAGTTTTTTAAAACAAACCCCATGTTTTCCTTAAAAAACGCAATTTTCCTTCACATAACAGGCCTTCATAATTTTAAAAAATCGAGGGCCCCGGCCCATTTCCAACCTCCATTTTTATTTTACCTCCGAAAACTGACTTCAAAGTGTTTTTTTGGCTGAATTAGTGAACACTTTTTAAAGCGGAAATTTTTTTATCTGCCGTCTCTCCCCATGTGTAACACCGGGGGCGGTTTGAAATCTCCCTGGGCCGCTCGCTCGCGACCTCGAAAAAGCGGGCACTGTTAATAAAAGGCGTGTTTTAGTGTTTTAGCAACCCCTCTGGCTGCTTCCTCAAAACATTCCCCACAGGGTTTATTTAAAGGGGGGAGCGTGACAGCTGCTAAAGCCTCACTGGCCCACGGGAACGGGACCGGGCCCCCCAACATACACAGTTACCCCCTTTGGCGGGCCCGGTTCCACCGGCAGCTGAAATGGGCCTGGATCGAGGGGTCCTTCCCAAACGGTAAGATGTGCCATGGATTGTATTTGAAATGCCCTGCAGACATAAACCCTTAAGGGTTTTCTTAATTTTTAAATTTTTATTTAAAAACCTAAAGTTTACAGATTTTTAAGGGAAAAATTAAAAGAAAAGTTATTGGAAATCAGCCACACAAAAACATTCAAAACGCTCGAAAACCAAAAATTTAAAAGGTCACGACATTTTTAAAAAGCTGAAAAAGTATTACTGCTGTCAAAAAAAAAAAAAAAATTTGGCAATTTTTGTGTGGTTTTTGTGGGGGGGGGGGGTTTTGTGTATGTTTTTTTGTGTGGGCGGCCGCCCCACCTATGTAAATGGGGGGAACAGTTTTTTAGCACCTGAAACTAAATAAAAATTGAGCGAATGAATTGGATCATTCAAGCTTTTAAAGGCATTTTATTGTCCTTTTTGGTTTTTGTATGTTTTTTTTTCTCAATTTGGAAAAGCCCTCCGAGCCCCAGAAACATTGTTTTAAAAGGTGACTTTATCCCCTGATGTTTCCCATTAGTCCTGAGGTAAAACCAGTGGTGTGTATACACATGCCTGCGTGTCTGAAATTTTTCAGCAAGAAAGCGGGGCGGGAAAAAACTGCAAAAAAACATCGCTTGCTCTGAATGTCCGCAGCTGGGTCGACGTTACTCTGTTTTTTTTCTATGTCATATACGATTCGTGTTTTCAAAGTTTCATACCAAATTTTTGGTATAGTCATCAACATACCATCCTGAATGACGACTGTTTTGACTTTTTCACCCCCAGGTTTTTGTGTTATCTACCGCTCCCGTTTGGGGACTTCACTGGGACCAAAAGAGCTGAAAGGCGGTTTTGGGCCACCTTGTCCCGCTGTTTATTTCCTGGCTGGCAGCTCAGTGATGGGGACGGGGTTTTATGTTAGCACGGCCGGCTCCTCAGAGCAGTTTTCTCTTGCCCCTTCAAATGGCCCCAAAATTGATTGGTTTCAGGCCCCGCACCGGATAAACAAGTTTTGGACATGCTTCACAAACATTTTTATTTGGTTTCCCGTCTATGGCGTAGACTCCTATTGCTGTTTGGGGGAATATCAAATAGAAACCCCGTGTTGTGCCCAAAAGGGGTTTTTTGACAGCCCCTGGATTTTATGACCCGGGTTTTATGGCCCCCCCTTTACATTTTCCTGCTTTTTTCTCATTTTTTGCCTAACCCGATTTGGGTGCCAGGGAGATGATTAGCCTGTTAACGGATAAAAAGCCCCCGCTATTTGCCCCCCCCTCTCCTCCTGCCAAAAAAGAGGGGCCCGGTGTTGGTTTTGTTTGTTTTGTTTTCACTTTGCAAACCTTGCACACATTTACCAATGAACACTGCTGATTTACTGATTTTCCAAAACCCCATACCCCCAAACTAATTTAAATTTATATTTTTTTGATAATAAAACCCCCCGGGATTTGGCTTTTGGCCCCCCCTAGTTTTTGTCAAGCCTAGAGCCAAGTTTTAGCAAAAAGGGGCCGTCCCCTATAGAGTGAGAGGTTTTATTTTTTCTGTTTTTTGCCAACTTTTGGCCCACCCCCATGGAATTCAAAAACCCTAAAAAAAATCTTCCGGTTGCAAACAAATCATGTAGAGAAATCCATAAATAACAGAGAACAAAAAAGCCAAAAAAAATAAACAAAAAAATTTTCCAATCGTCCCAGTAAAAAGATTTTTTTTTTTTCTTTTTCTCCCGGGGTTTTTTTAAAATTTACGGGTAATTTTTGTTTCACAAATAAAGATTTGATTTGAAATGGGTTTAAAAAAGAAAGGCCAAGGGTTTTCCTTGAAATGTACCCAACAGCTTTCTGAAAAAAATTTGGTTTTTTTTTCTGCTGACTGTCTGTTTCTCTGGACCTGGGAACAAATTTGGGCAAGGCCGAGAACACTCCACATGAAAGGTGGGAGGCCATAGGCAAATTTCTACAAAATGAAATTTATTTTGGGAAGGGATTTAGTGTGAAACTGGCACTCAAAGGTCCTTCGTGCGAGACAGGCATGCCACTCATTCAATCTGAAATCCATAAACACACACACACTCATACAGGCTCAGGGAGGTGGGAAAACGACTTGGCATGACTCTGTGCCCTGAGCCCAGATAGTGTCATGCTCTAGCTGCATGAGATAAGAGCTCTCAGATCTCCAACAACCATAGGTGACTGCACCATGGGACCGTGGCTGCTGGCTCACCGTAGGGGAAGGGAGTCACTCAATCAGAAGCATTTACAAGCATACCTTACTATTATAAACAAGACACCATAAATATATATATATATATATTATATATATATACACTCACCGGCCATTTTATTAGGTACCCCATGCTAGTAACGGGTTGGACCCCCTTTTGCCTTCAGAACTGCTCAATTCTCGTGGTATAGATTCAACAAGGTGCTGGAAGCATTCCTCAGGGAGTTTGGTCCTCTTGACATGATGGCATCACATAGTTGCCGCAGATTTGCGGCTGCACATCCATGATGCGAATCTCCCGTTCCACCACATCCAAAGATGCTCTATTGGATTGAGATCTGGTGACTGTGGAGGCCATTTGAGTACAGCGAACTCATTGTCATGTTCAAGAAACCAGTCTGTGATGATTCCAGCTTTATGACATGGCGCATTATCCTGCTGAAAGTAGCCATCAGAAGTTGGGTACATTATGGTCATAAAGGGATGGACATGGTCAGCAACAATACTCAGGTAGGCTGTGGCGTTGCAACGATGCTCAATTGGTACCAAGGGGCCCAAAGAGTGCCAAGAAAATATTCCCACACCATGACACCACCACCACCAGCCTGAACCGTTGATACAAGGCAGGATGGATCCATGCTTTCATGTTGTAGACGCCAAATTTTGACCCTACCATCCGACTGTCGCAGCAGAAATCGAGACTCATAGACCAGGCAACGTTTTTCCAATCTTCTATTGTCCAATTTTGATGAGCTTGTGCAAATTGTAGTCTCAGTTTCCTGTTCTTTGCTGAAAGGAGTGGCACCCGATGTGGTCTTCTGCTGCTGTAGCCCATCTGCCTCAAAGTTCGACGTACTGTGCGTTTAGAGATGCTCTTCTGCCCACCTTGGTTGTAACGGGTGGTTATTTGAGTCACTGTTGCCCTTCTATCAGCTCGAACCAGTCTGGCCATTCTCCTCTGACCTCTGGCATCAACAAGGCATTTCCGCCCACAGAACTGCCGCTCACTGGTTTTTTTCTTTTTCGGGCCATTCTCTGTAAACCCTAGAGATGGTTGTGCGTGAAAATCCCAGTAGATTAGCAGTTTCTGAAATACTCAGACCAGCCCTTCTGGCACCAACAATCATGCCACGTTTTAAAGTCACTCAAATCACCTTTTTTCCCATACTGATGCTCGGTTTGAACTGCAGGAGATTCTCTTGACCATGTCTACATGCCTAAATGCACTGAGTTGCCGCCATGTGATTGGCTGCTTAGAAATTAAGTGTTAACGAGCAGTTGGACAGGTGTACCTAATAAAGTGGCCGGTGAGTGTATATATTATATATATATATATATAAACCTCTGACAAAGACACCATCTTGAACAGTCTTAGATGGGACCTTGAGAGATTTTGTGAAAGAAGTTTGTTTTAAGATTGACATTACAACAACACAAAAATCTTTTAGTACCAAAGTAACAAATACTAAATTAAACAGCGATTTGTCTCTGCTATTGTCTGTGAAAGGTGCTTCTGCAGTTGCAATATTTTTTGCAGAGCATCTGGGAATTCAGCAACCCTATCTCCTTTGAAATACGTTTCCGTACAACTAATTTTCTTTTGCCAAATGAGTTTGGGAGGAAACGTAGCTGGCGATGTTTTCTCCAACCCACAAAATGTGATATCTACCTAATCCTGAGGGAAATAACTGGCTCTTTAGCTGCTAAACTCTCTATTATGTTCACTAAGTTCTCTGTGTCTGTCTACTGTTTGGTGCTGAGCAGAATAATGTTCTAATAATATTGATTATAGATGAAAGATATGTACTTTAATCCTTAGATGGATAAATGGATTTGAGTTGAACCAGTTTCTCAAACATTTTGATGCTAAACACTAAATTCTAAGCTAACTTCATTCAAAATGTTCATATTCCAAAACAGATGTCTTTTTTTTATAATTTGGACAGGCAGTCAGACTTTATTGGAACATAGTTATTGATTTATCATATTGTATTTGCACACTGATGCACTGTCCTGCAGGGTTTGGTGACCTTTCTGGATGAACAAAAAGAGGCCGAGCATCTTAAAAGACAGAAAAAGGCTGACAGAAAATCATGTTGGGATTTCAAGAGAAAGTGTGTGTGTGTGTGTGCATGTGTGTGTGTTGGCACGAGCATGGGACCACAGCTGCTTGTCATTTGGGCCTTAGCACGCATGGTCACCTGTTCTGAATAAAGTGGTGCTGCCCCCCTCCCCTCTGCTCTCCTGTGCATTTATCATGTAGTTTACAGTAAGGTGATATTCAACATGAGGGCTACGTTCCCCATGTGCTGCTCCAGTACAAATCACGGAGCTTCTGATGAGTGTGATAATACACAGAGCTGCAGGGTCTTTCCCCCTCTCCTTTCACTAGTCATTTCCGTACAGATCAGGCGGAGAACTGCACATTCAGGTGAGACACTGACATTCTCACAGCTCTCTCCGCCCACTCTTTACAACGGCGATGAAGGTACCGCAGTTTCATACAGTTTGTCCAAGGGTCCTTTCCTCACTTTGCCCTGACTCTCTCTATTATAAAAATCAAAGTTATATCCTGGAGTACCTCATTTCCACAGTTATTTTTCCCTAGAACATTTCTAAAATACACATACTTTTCATCTCTGGAGGATCTCTCCAACTTGTTTTATTTGCTAGTAATTGCTTCTGTAGCATGGGTATGGACCTCAAGACTCGTTCATGTTGTTTAAATAAGCATCTTTTGTAATTCTGTGACATTATTTATTGGTGGATGTGTATTGCACAATTCTGTGCATTTTCACTATTTCATTTTTAATTTTAAAGTAATCAGTCACATAACTGAAAGCCCTGCGTGGGTCTACAGGGAATTTAACATATGACAATGCTTTATATTTTAAGTTGATTGTACATGTTTTATCTATAATCAAAGTAACTAGTAACGCAATGCAACAGTATTTGTTAATTACATGTTGTGGAGTAAGTACCATAAGTATAAGGTTTAATTGGAGAAACTCAAGTAAAGTACGAGTACCTCAAAATATTACTTAGTAGTAAAATTGTGTAAAATGTGCTCGGGGTTACTTTCAAGTATTGGACTTTTGCACGCAGTTAATAAAAAACACATTCTTTCGAGGTACAGTTACCCACTTTGTCTTTCATCACTCTTAGTGTTTTGGCAAATTTGTCCATTTGGGCTATGGTATGGTAAGTAGACATACTCACTCACTCACTCACATACCAGGATTCTCGCCACCTGTGAGCCAGTGACAGTCCTGCTGCTGGCGGAGCGAAAGCGCAGCACCATCAGATAACAGAGGTGCTGGAGCGTGTACGGCTATACACAGGTGAGATGTGTGTGTGTTTCAGGTGTAGGGTGGCGTGAAGAGAGCAGAGCAGCACAGTTTTTGACCCAGATAAGAGGATTATTAGTTTATAAAACATCTTTCCTACACAGCTGGGCTTGGACCAAGAAGAGCAGCAGTGGGGGAAGTTTGATTGATCATCACCCTGCAGCTCATCGGCTCTTGCCTGCAAGATGTTTATTTTAGGGCTGTCAACGTTATCACGTTAACGCATGCGATTAATCAAAAAATAAAATAATTTATTGCAAATTAAGCATTTTATCAAGTTTGACTTCAACTTCTTCCCGTTATCGCAGCTTGGATGGTGATGCTTTGTTTGATAAACTGACAACAGCAAAGTTAACTTGTACAATCATTAAAGGGATTGCGACAGACTGCAGGCCCTTCAACATAGTAAGACATCATTCAAAGAGCCCAGATAGCTCAGTTGGTAGAGTGGGCGCCCATTAATAGAGGTTTACCCCTTGACACAGTGGGCCGGGGTTTGACTCCGACCTATGGCCCTTTGCTGCATTTCATTCCCCCTCTCTCTCCACTTTCATGTCTTCAGCTGTCATGTTAAAAATAGATAAATAGATAGATAGATATTTGTTGATCCCAATAAAATGGGAAATTAGAGCAAAATCAGTCACACAGCACATAATATAAATCTATATGAAATACTAGGATACAATACACATACATACAATATACATTAAATAATAATAATAGGAATATAATACAAGAACAAATGTGTGAAAATATACAATTTGGGAATACAAGGCCGGAAATGCCCATAAAATAATCTACAAAAAAAAAATACATTATTCAGATTGCCACAGGCGACTCATGCAACCTACCTTCGAGGGGAACTATTATTACGAGGATACTTGAACTGTACAACGCTAAAAAAACTACAAAAGTGAGGCAGTTCGCAGAAGGTACGTGTATTGCGCTTACGGGAGAACACTGGACATGGTCGTCACAAGCCGGTGAATGTAAACGTGCCTATATTACATAAAGGTACTTGGCTACACCTACCTCAACAGTGTCATGTAGGAGACTGTTCTCTTTGGCAGGAAACATTCAGCAGAAGAAGAAGTCTGCGCTATCGTCTGAAAATCTGAACAAGCTAGTCTGCCTTAGCAACTGTTTGAAAGAAAAGTGATTGGTTGGCAGGTGGCATGCTGCGCAGACACTTTTTTGAAATAATTATCTGTAACCAAGGCTGTATAGACTGTATCCTCTGTTTCTGCATGTAGATTACACTGTATTTAAAAGTTACAGTAACTTACTGGCAACAATTGGCAGCAAGTTACAGTGAATTCGTTTTACAGTGAAGGTACCATACTTCCATTTACAGTATTTTATGTATTCACTGTAAAATACAAAACAATGAAACACAACACAAGATAAAAAAGTAAAAATACAGTAGTTTACTTTACTATTTACAGTACTGTAGTGGCTGTATTGTGATTTGTTTTACAGCAATACTTAGACTACTGTGATTTTGTCATGTCAACAAGGTTGTAATGTTTTACATTATTCTATTGTAAAAATCACATATAGTAGTGTTACTGTGAAATCTAAAGGAAATAACTGTAGATTTCACAGCCATTATTTACAGAGCATGGCATTATTTTTCTAAAATAGGCCTACTTATTGTTGAATTCATTTAAGTTTATATAGTATTATGCAAAAACAATTACAGGTAAGTTATTTGTTTCTTTGTAGCTGTATGTGTCTGCAGTTCATATGGATGCCTCAACAAATTAAGATTGTTATTGAAGACTTGTTTTATAAATATTAATGGTGCTTTAGGTACGATCGTAAAGATCCAGGATAAATAGTTTATAACATTGACAACTTCTCAGTCCCCCCCCCTTTCTGCTAAAGCCAAACCAATCTTCTAAGCCCCTCCCCCCACGAGGGAGCATGTGCCAGAGCAGTGATTGACACACAGTTAGACCCCCCCCCACCCTCCCCCACCCTTGTTTGGTGAATATGAACTCTGAGCGGTGGATTTTTGCAGGCTGTAGGTGGTGCCAGAGGAGCCAGATTTAGTTTTTTGCTAAAATCCCCATTGGGATGTTGCTCAGGGTGGCAGGTGGTGCAAACTACCTAGGACTTTCACCCAGGAGACCGGGGATCGTGTCTTGTTGTTACAATTCCTAAAACCCAACCGTCCCGTTGTTCTTTTCCTAAATGCCTATTCACAACCTTTTCCTTGGTTTAATTGGTTTAATAGTTTATTTGAACAAAAGAAAAAACATTAAAATAAAAGATTTACTTAAGGGTGTTAATTTCACGAATTCTTCCGTGATTCTGTAAAACTGCGTCAGATTTTGAATTAAGGGGTCATGTTTTTTCACTGAATTCTGTGAAGTCAGGTTGTCTAGGAACTTTTTCTGAGTAGTTATTGATCAAAATGTATTTAAAGCTTTTTTTTGTAATTCGAGTTGCTATAAATAAAAAAAAAACTATTCTTTTTAATTGAGACAACCTAAAATAATCAGTTTGCTCCAATCTTCATGAAATGGCTGCATGAAGTCAAACATTTCATGTTGAACTGAATGGATTATTTCATTGAGTCAATCATTTTTAATTTATGACAAATTAAAATAATTTGTTTGCTTTACATGAAGAAAATAGTTTTTATTTGAGTTAAAAAATACAGGTTGAACTGCAAAAATTATTTACATTGAGTCAATTTCAAATATTACCAGTGCATTTCTGTCCATTTGCCATTATATGTGTGTGTGTGTGTGTGTGTGTGTGTGTGTGTGTGTGTGTGAGTGTGCAGTTCTAGTCATCTTGTATTATTTATCCCTAAAGTGGCCTCACTTGTCATCACTGAAGGCAGCAGAGACCCAGGATGAATAACAAATCACAGAGACTAACTGGGAACACTCGTGCGGATGGGCGGCAACATGTTCCAGTGAAGTTTTGCAGATCTCACGACACCACGCTCGTTTTAAAGTGTTCCCACGAACATCGTTATGCTAATAACCTTTCTGAGGACTTCCTGGTCTTCGTCCAATCACACAGCTCGATCCATGGTGACTGCAGGTCATGCTGCGGAGAGAAAGCTCACACGGATGCAGACAGATGAATGGGATGTGACGACAAGCTTAATGGGCTCTGAATGTCAAGTCACATGCAAAAAAACCAGCTGATCTATAAACACATACACAGTACTCCGTTTTGTCTGAAGAAAGTTTAGGTCAGAGTGTGGCCCTGAAGAGGTTGTACATTAGCAATCCAGTTAAAAAGATATTTGAAAACTCTTAATTTCAGCTCGGCGAACCTTTCAATCTACAGTAGTTTGTTTGTGTCTCTAACTGGATGTTTCGGTTGCAACATCTGGCTCTGTTGCTTCACAGTCAAACCAAAGCCAGCGTGTGGTTTCCCTGCTGGGTTAAATTCACCACGCTTTGGGACCACGACACGCAGTGTTTCTCATGATACTGTCCAATATCCATCCTTTCATCACTTGTTTTTGTCTTTTATCTCATCTCATTGTCTATTCTTTCTTGCCATCTGCTTCTCAGTCCCTGGAAAATATACGGACACAGCGATAAGTTGTCTCTTACAACTTATCACTTATTCTTTTTTTTAACATATTGTACTGCTGTAAGTATAGGCTCTTTTTGGGATTTTTGTATTTCCTAGAACATAACGTTCTTAGAGCCCTTCTTTTCTCGTGTTCCGACTGGACCAAATTGGGGATTATTAAGTTCCTCTGACCTCAGTTCCTGTAACTCTTTCAGCTTTTACTTCAGGGTCTTTTTCCTTTTTCCCTTTTCCGCATAGTAACCCATACTTACCTAGCAAAGTCTGAAACACAAACGGTACATATTCTTCACTGTCTGTTGCAATTAACCTATGTATGCGTAGCTTTGAGGGGGGGGGGGGGGGCGAGGGGGCTAAGGTGGAGGCTGGGGTGTGGACTTGACTAACTGCCACTTTGCTCATTTGAAAGCCATGATGGCTCTCTCTCATTGGTGGGCCAAGTTCTCTGGGTGGGCAAAGCAGAGAAAGGGGTGGTAACCTTGCTCCGTATGACATCATAAGGGGCAAGATTCCAGATTGGCCCATCTGAGCTTTCATTTTTTCAAAGGCAGAGCAGGATACCCAGGGCTCGGTTTACACCTATCACCATTTCTAGCCACTCGGGGACCATAGCCAGGTTGGGGGAACTCATATTAATGTTAAAAACTCATAAAGTGAAATTTTCATGCCATGGGACCTTTAAATAATTATTACATGAATGGTCGGCTGGAAAAGCATTGTCCACTGTTTCTGAGTCACCAAAAAATTTAAGTCGGAATGATCTTTGCCCAATGCAATGAGTTTGAAAGCGCAAAGTGGAAAATTTGTCACACTGAGGAAGGTAAGCTACACATTATTACAGTTGGTACAGTGTGAAGTGAGTTTGTAACACTGAGTGAAGGCTGTAGTGCCTCTACTGTGATGATCACTGGCAGTTTAGTCTATATCGACAATGATTTATTCATTTAATTTGTTCATTATTACGGATTTATTGCAGGACTGATCTGCTCATGGGTGAGATCACATTCACACTATAATATCTTCATTTTTAATCTTTTGCACAATGGGGTGCGCTTCCCTGTGTGTGTAAAAAGCATAATGCGCGCGCTGTGCACAAGCTTAGGCGCATTTACTAATGCGCTGTTAAAATAACAATGAAATGTTGCATCATTAACTTCAGACCAGGTTTTTGTTGGTCAATGGCGTGATTCCTTTTCCGCTACCGCAAGATAGCAATGTGCCAAGAATGCACCTGAACACACCTCCCTGTAAGACCAGCACACTCATGGGCGCACAGATGGGCGCAGGTGCATTTGCTATTTCAACAACGTGGGCGCTGGATGGGAAATTGACAACCGCGTCGGTCTTAAACTAGAAAAGGCAATTGCGCTGCCCCTGGTGCAAGATGGGGCCCATTGTGTCGAGGTTTTCTTTCATGCAAAAAACTTCTTAATTGAAGGTTTTTACAAGGAAAAAATAAATATCTATGCAACTTTGAATCTGCAAGTATTTACACATCCAGCACCCAGGAATATTACATTCATTCAGAGTTGTGTCTCTCTGGTATTCTCACTCCTTTTGTCTCTATTTCGGTCCCAACTCTAGAGAAAAACTTCAAGCTCTTCAACCTCTACATGTTCGTACTTTATTCACCACCTAGCTACTTTGTGTTGTTGCTGGTGCTGGCCAGGTAGCGCATGGATTTATCAGAGCTATTTTCCCACTGTAAACAGCTGCCGGCCGCTGCTGGATAAGTGGTTGATGGGAGTTTGATGAGAGTGGTGAGGACTGAATTTAAACAGCAAAGTAGAAATCCAAAACAGTGAGCCGACATACTCTACAACACTGTCGAGCGCAGAGGAACTGCAGAGTCGGGCGATCATTCGTTGTGGCGAGCTAATATGAGTGACATCTTTCACATTTCACATAGATTTTGATGCGTTTGTAATATCCATACATTGAATAACAGCTTTCTACTGAAGTCTGCTGAGGTTTCTGCATGCACATCACTAAACTGATTCAATCTCTGCAGTAATAAGACACACAATCAGTCCACAGGCCTTGGACATTAAAGTCAGAAAGTTAAGACACTGCAGACTTTCAGGACAGCTGAAACATCGCCGAGGTGGTTGAGAGGGAACGTGTGATGTCTGCATGCTGATTATTCATCATGGAGCAGATTCTGTTTGCTTTCTTAAACCAGAATAGCTGAACATTCCTGCATAATCTATCACGAGACATGAATGCTTGCTGCTCCCAAACATCTTTATTAGCATACAGCCCAATCTCCTGAACTCTCCTCCCCCTCATCTCCTCACTCCTGCTTTTCAGCCTGGAATGCCTTATCTCCTTTACACGGCGCTTATAAAACTTAATCTGAGTGTGTATGTGTGTGTGTGTGTGTGTGTGTGTGTGTGTGTGGCGTAGTGCCCATGGCCTCTTTAGGGCAGGATATATGAGAGGTCTGGAACACCTCAACATGTATTATCCCAGCAGGACAGCTGGAGGCAGCAGCAGCAGCGATGGTGTTTGTTTGAACGTTGTCTGAAGAAAGAGCAGTGTGCACTGTGTTACTTTTGTGAGATTTACATAAAATCTCCAATCCGTTCCTCATGTTCTTAATCCCCTTTCTTATTTTTCTTTGTCCTGTTCTCTTTATCTGGGCAGCAGCCCATGGCCACTTGCCTTGGGAACGCTACGGACCAATGAGAGAGTGTCGAGCCCAAGCCTTCACAATTACAGCTATAGTGCGTAGGTTCTGTCAAATTCTAGGTAATGACAACAATACTGTCGGAGCATCCACGTGCAAACCTGTCGTGGTCAGGCACCCCCCACCTCCACACAGCTGCTAGTAGCCAAGGAGGACACGGTGGATTAAAAAAGCATGATGGACTCATCTGAAGAGGTCATGATCTTCGCTCGAGTTTCTGTCACCGGACGCCACAATCTTCTGAACATAGCCGTACTGAGAAACACAGAGAGAAAGTACGCACTAAAGCTTTAAAATAGTCTATATCAACAATGTTTCATGCCTGGGATTGCTCAGGTGATTTTAATAATCGCGTGATCTTCAGTCCAGATCTTGAACTTGAACACACCTCGTCATCTGTTCTTCCACCAATAACAAACTTACCAAGACATTTAAAGCTTTGCTGATACACTGTGTGTGATCATGAAAGTGTCGCACAACTCCACCTCTTCCTGTAGAGAGATTAAGAAAAATGAATGAAGGTCTCCACGCTGCCATACAGCTGTGCGCAAAGTGCGCTGGACTTTTGGAGACGTCTGTGGTCCTCTGCCAAACTAGTCTATATCGACCACGTTTCACTTCTGAGATTGTTCAAGTTCCGTCGGAGGATGTATGAGGACCTTGGTTTACTGCTCTTCAGGTCTCTGCAGGGTAAGTCTGAGTTTTCTGTTGCACGACTAAAACAACCTTTGAACGTATCTTAAAACACGATCCTTCCCGATGCTATTTTTGCAAAGGCACCGCTGCTCTGTCCGGCGTTAATCGCGCCCAAGACGATTGTGATTGGTTGAAAGGAAACGCCAATAAACCAGAGCTCGTTTTCTCCCATCCCGGATTGCTGTGTGGACTAACCAGACCCTCCTCCACAGCGCTGTGAAAGAAGGTCTGACAATGTGAGACTATTATTAAAGGAATTTAAGTCTTTGAGTCTTCTTCTTTTCTTCTCTTCCCCCTATTGTCTATTGCCAGTCATAGGAGTCCCCTATTCTGTCCTCTTCACTTTTCTTTTCTTAATCTCATCTCTCCTCTCCTCTTGGTCTTTCACTTCATCCCCCCTTCAACTCTTCTCCTCTCATCCAGCCGTCCACTTTTTTATCTTCTCTCCATCCCACTTTTGTTTCCCCCTCCTTCCTCTTCTTCTCTCCTCCTCTGTTGTCTTCTTTTATCTGCTCTCTTCCTCCATTTTGTGTGCTTGTCCCCTTCTCCCCTCCTTTTATCTCCACTCATCCTTTCTCCTTAATCTTCTGTTGTTCGGTCCTTTCCTCCCCTCCTCTCATCTCTCATCTCCTCTCCTGTCTTCCTTTTTCCCCTCCTCCCATCTTCCACCATGTGGGAAGTTGGAGAGTTGGTTCATTTTTGATTGGGAAAAGCACATATTTGTTCAAAAGTTTTTTTGTTTGTTTTTTATTTCTTTATTTTTTTTAAATCTTTAAATCTTCTTTAAAAATGGTCCAATAAAAGTACTTTGAAAACCAAACCTCCCATATTCTGTCCTATTCTCTCCCCTTTTTTATTTATTCTCCTTTCTTTTTTTAACTTCCCCTCTTCTCTGCTTTTCCTCTTTCTTCTTGTCCTGCCGCTTCCTCTCCTTACATTTCCTTGTCTTTGCTCTTCTCCTATCCCATCATGTCCTTTTCCTTTCCTCTTTCTGCCCTTTCCTCTTCTCTCCTTTCATCTTCTCTATGTAATTTACCTCCATCATCTTCAACTTTCCCTTTTTTCCCATCACATCTTCTCTTTATTCTCCCCCTTCTGTCTTCTATCCTTCCAACTCCTCATTCTGTTCTTTCATCTCCTCTTACCCTCTTCTTTACTTCACTCACCCCCTTTCCTCTCATGTCCTCTTTCTCTCTATTTTCCTTTCTTTTCCTCTTCCCATTTCCCACTTCCCCCCTCATTACCTCTCTTCATTCTTTCATTTTTTTCTTTGTCATCCCTCTTCTTGTCCTTTTTCTCTGTCCTCTTGATTTTCTTCTCTGTCCTCCTCTGATTTCTTCTTTGGTCTCCTCTTGTCCTTTCTTCTTTCTTGTCTTTTCCCCTTCCCTGTGTTTTCCACGTATGTCTTTTCTCTCCTCCTTTCTTCTGTCCTCTTCTTTCCACTACTTTCTCCCTTCTCATCCCCTATTCCCATCTTTTCATCTCATTTCCTTTTCTCCCATCTCTAATTTCCTCTCGTCTTCTCCCCTTTTCTCGTCTCATTTACTCTTCACTACTCCCTTCTCCTCTCGTCCCCTTTTTCGCCTTTTGTCCTGTCACTTCCTCCCCTCTCCTCTCTTTTCCTTCCTCTCCTCCGGAATGCTTCGTTGTTTCGACCTGTTCATCAGTGTGATGGATGGAAACACATTCCACATTCGTCAGCCAACTCTCTGTCTCACCTCTTCTCCCATCGCTTTATCACAGCCAGTCGTCTTCAACAAGGCTTCTCTCAGAGTCTCACACGCAGCCAAGACTCACCTCGTCTCTGGCACGACAAATCAAATCGCTTTAAAATATAAGACATCTGCTTTTGGAAGATATCAACAATACTGGGGCGGTACATATATTGCTGACATACAGGATGGGGCTGATGTTGGCCTTTTACTGTATTAAGCTGGGTTTATGGTAACCATTGTGTTCCCGGGCGTGTTGTCAGACACTTAGAGTATAAATCTGAGCCTGTTAGCGGCAAAATCAGCTCTTTTGTGAAAGCAAATACAAGCTGGACAATGGCCCCGTTAACTTACATTGTAGCGATCTTAATTAATTGTTGTTCCCATCAGTCACTTAGACACAATCAATCAATCAATTTTATTATTTGTCAAACAAATAATGTACCATGGGGGCACCAAAGCAATAGTAAAAAAAAAAAAAAGATTATAAATACTTTTTTTGGTATTTTCTATGTGTAGCTCCTGTTGTGCGTTTCTAATTCATTTCTGCGTTTCCTCAATGTAAATAACATTTTAGAGGACTAACAGGCTAGAGCATGCGCCCTGTCTTTTAAGACCCCATCATAGCATGTTGACATAGAACAGGAAGCAGGGGCGTGGAGCGCTGTAACACTGTGTGCATGCTTCGTGGTGCAGGTATTGTTGCCGTTTGTAGACCCTGGGGTGTCTACAGAGACTGTTTTTTATAGTAAATGTAAATGTGCTGTATTTATATAGCGCTTTTCTAGTCTTAACGACTACTCAAAGCGCTTTTACATCGTACAGGAAACATTCACCATTCACACACTGTGGCCGAGGCTGCCGTACAAGGTGCCACCTACTCATCAGATAAACACTCACACACATTCACACTCCGATGCGCAGCACCGGGGGCAACTCAGTGTCTTGCCCAAGGACACTTCGACGTGGGAATGCAGGGCCAGGGATCGAACCACCAACCCTCCGATTGGCAGGCAACCGCCCTACCACTGAGCGTCAGCCTCGGTGTTCTGGGGACCGACAGCTCACGGATAGTGAGGAGATGTTTGCTGTATGTGACAACAAATGTTCTAGACTAAAACACGCGTGACATCACTTAGAGCACCTTTAACAGTGAGTTAATTTCATTGAGATGTGAGGATGGTGGATCAGGAAAGACAAGGGGAAAGCAACAGGTTGGCATTAACATTAGGTGGAAGTGTAAGGGGAGCCACTTGATACCAACAGATTCATTACTTAATTATATCAATATAGAAAAACTAATGTGGAAATATATTACAGAATGTATGTTTTACAATATGACTTAGTGGAGAAGAACACTGGCAAGTGAATCACAGACATGAGGTTGCAATGACGAGGGCGATTACTGACTTCAAAACTCACACTTTCAAGTATCCAATTTAATTGCAAATGCTGTTACTACCAACTTTATCTAAAACAAATGACTTTAGCAGGAAATCCATTTCCTCTCTCTATATACTGTATATATTAAACATGTTTGTTTAAGTCCTGTGTGACACATCCTTGAATGGTGTAGATCTGCGTACAGAACATGTGGTGGACAGAGTGTCTGCATGGTGGCACTGTGTATGTTTTGCGTGTGAATACATGTGCATACCACTGTGTGTACAGAGAATGTGTGTGTAACAGCATAGAGGCCATTTGTGTTTAATTTACGTTTGGGAGGGAAGGGGACCCAGACTGAGAGGCCTGTCATCACTGGGAGAGGACCGCTCTGCTCGGCAACCTCATCTTCATAATGGCTTCCAGTTGCTCGTAAAAACACACTGAACCATGGGAAACCAAGACAGGCCAGCGGCCATCAGAACCTCCTCAGATGTCCGGCTGGCAATAGCTGTCAGAGCTGGTGTGTGTGTGTGTGTGCGTGCGTATGTGCGTGCATGTGTGTATGTTGGTGTATGTGTGTGTGTGTTTGTGTGTGTGCGTGCGTGTGTGAATGTTGGTGTATGTGTGTGTGTGTGCGTGTGTGTGTGTGTGCCTGCGTGCCGGCATGTTGGTGTATGTGTGTGTGTTTGTGCGTGTTGGGGTGTCTATGTTTTTGTGGGTGTGTGTGTGTACGTGCGTGCATGTCAGTGTCTGTGTGTGTGTGTGTGTGTGTGTGTGTGCGTGCATGCGTGCGTGTGTCTGTCTGTCTGTGTGTGTGTGTGTGTGTATGTGTGTGTGTGTGCATGTGTGTGTGCATGTTGGTGTGTGTGTGTGTGTGTGTTCGTGCGTGTAAGGGTGTCTATGTTTTTGTGGGTGTGTATGTGCATGTGTGTGTCTGTCTGTGTGTGTGTCTGTGTGTGTGTGTGTGTGTTTTTGTTTGTCAGTCTGATGACGAGATGACAGGGAGGAATGAGTACTTCCTTTGAAATGTGTGGGCATTGTGTTGCATAATATATCATAATGTACACATTATAGGCTACAATGTTGCAATGTACACTCTCTGAGAAATAAATCCCTAAAATAACAGAAAAAGTTCTTGCAGCTCACTACCCGAGAACTTGTTTGTAGCTACAGTAAAAAATACAGAACATTTTCTGTTCTGAAATTCTTGAATATATTTTTTTTACACTTGCTTCAAAGCTTCTTCTTTTTTTACCCTTTTGGCATTTCTTCCACTTGGTATACAAAGTTAATAGGTTATTTTTATTTATTTTTTAAGTTTCTACGTGTTTCGTAGTGACAAACTTAAACTAGACCAATACTGTTTCATTTGTCTGAAAGACACAATGAGGCATGCCAGATAGAATGACATGATGAAAGAAAAACTGTTTGTTTACTGTGCCGTTGCCAGCTCTAACACTGGGAAATGTCTAGAACAGGAAGTTGCGTGACGTGGAGGGCTGGCACTCATGCTGTCACTGCCTAGAGCTTCACTGAAGCTAAACAAAAAATTAAATAAACAGTCAACATGGTTCGTAATTGCTGATTGTACAAAGGACTTATGAAGTTGTTTATTCGGGGGAGGACAGTCTCTAAATCTAATATTCAGGTGTCTCTTTCTTTGTATTTTGTGTTGATGAACATCGATGAACGAATATGGGGCCTGACACTGCCCACTGCGTCTAGTGTCCAAAAACACACACACACACACGGATGAAATACATCACGTCCTGTCCTTTTTTCCCCCCAGAAAACACTTACCAAACACTTTCAGTATCTCTAAATGTTTACGGGCATAGGTTGAGGACATTTCTGTTGAATAAAGTAATGATGAAGTCAATAATCAACATCAATAAGCACTAATGTGTTACCTATTATTACTTGATTTGAATTATGAATTTCACATTTTGTACAATCACTAAACTCTTTTCTTACAGTTACTACTGAACTATAGTCTGTTCTCATGTCAAAATACTTTTACAACAGAAACTACTGTGGTCTCCACTCCCTGTGTGTGTACTGTGTATAGTATGACTGTATACATGCCGTCGGGGCACTTAAGTCCTGATCCATGTCAACAGATTTTTGTTTTATTGGGTGAAGAAACAGCAGTGAGGGCCTGCGGCTCTGCGGGCACCAATCATGCCAGCGTAAACACCTCTGACGTGTAACAAGCAGTTGCAATTTTCTCGGGGTGAATGCTTGCATGTGTGTGTTTTTGTGGGTGTGTTGGTGTCAGATTGTGTAATCACAGCAGTATTCAACGTCAGATAACGCGTTTCTCTCTATCGATGCAACACAGTTACATTTACTGATCGTCTGCTTTTAAAAACCAGAGTTGGGAAGTGCTCCAGAAACAAAAAAGCCAAAAAAATGTTAACGAACATATGAAAAATGCTAACGGTAAGTAGCAGATTGTTTGAGTACAAGAAGTAAAAGAGTTATAATTGTTACAAATGTTGCCAGACTAGATACAAGTATTAATAATTAGTATTACTAGACAGTATTTAACAACTGTAAATATTTTTTATGTTTGGGTGTCTTTAATGTGAAAAATATCTCAAATGAGAGTAAGTGTGTATGTGTGTCCACATTGTACAGTTAAGGTCAAGTCCCTAAATTAGGAAAAGGTCAAAGGATTTCAGAGAAGAAAGAAGAGATTAACCAGTATTTCAGACAACTCAAAGACAGAAATTGGTCACATTGACCCGCAACATAATATAAAGGTCAACTAGTGTTGGTCGCTGGCGACGTGTTTCAGACCTGAACGTATTTCCCTGGGATATTGTCACATTCCTCCGAGTCTTTGGCCAACAGAATCTGTGGTCAGCCGCACATACAGTTTTATTGTGGGAGAGTATGTTACAGTGTAAGAATGCCAATGAAGTGATTGATAACATCTATGCTTCGGACTATGGTATGTGTGTCTCGCTGTGTCTGTGTGTGTGTGGCTGTCTGGGTGTGTGTGTGTGTGTGTGTGTGTGTGTGCATGTGTGTGTGTGTTGGTGCCTTCTTCTCTGTGGACACATGTTTGATACATTACATGATTTGGACCACGGACCCTTGCGTGTGGCAGACACAGATCAGAGCTCTATCAAATAACATCATCATTACACACGCCAACAGCACATTTATATGTGTGTGTGTGTGTGTGCGTGTGTGTGTGTGTGTGTGTGTGTGTGGGTGGGTGGAACAGGACAAAGAGGGTTGATGCGTGACTGAATTATAGTATGATTTAGTGACAGTTATGAGGAATTTATAATCATGTGCCTTTGCATGTGTGTGTGTGTGTGTGTGTGTGTGCACGCACATTCTTCGGGAATCTCATCACTGACACCAAAAGGACAGAGCTTCTCTGTATCAAAACATTGTGTCTGTGCTGCATTCAGGTTATCTAACTGGCTCCAGACGGAACAATGACAACTGATTCTCAAAATAGATTTGGCGGCTTCCACTGACCCAACAGAAACACTTATGTGTGTACATATAGATACATATTTACACAACGTTCAAACTTATATACTCACATTATCTTCATTACGGTTCTGTACTTGCCGACTTGTGAAGAAACTCAATCTATTCCCTTGCCAGGGGTTGTGAAATAATTAAAAAGCTAGGGAAGGAAGACAGGGTGCAAAGTAGTTTCTCCCCTTCAGGAACGCATTAACTTGATTCACAAGCGGTAAGTAAATCCCAAATCCTGCTATTGTATGATGTGTGCACAGTTGTGGAGAGGAGCCAGGTTAATTTCAAAAAGCCGCTGCTCCAGACTCTCGTTAAGGGCGACTTTGGCTCAGACTCGTGTTCTAAGCCAAAGAAGAAGCATAGCCAATTGGGACTGAAATTGCAAAAGGTACGTTTGTGACAGCCATTTAGCTTGTGTTTACATGATCGTGGCATGTACAGGAGGTATTTAACTAGAGTTGTTCATTTGTTAAACTAAAAAAGCTAAGAGAGCTCATGAAACACAGCTAACTCGCTACTTTCACACTCACAATCTCCCAGCAGAAGTTAGGGGTTAGGGGTGGGGGTAGATGAACCAAAAGAGTTATTCATGATCGCCAGGGTTGAGCTAACAACACAGAATGGGTTGATTAAAGAAACAGCCTTTCTATCAGTATTAGAAATAGGAAAGACAGAATGCAAAACAACATGACCAGAATGAATGGTGTGCATCAGGTGCCAGAACAGTTGACAGTGTCCAACAGACTTTTGGTCAGTAGTGACCACATATGTTGGCACAGCAGAGGTGCTGTTTTGAAAGGGAGCAGATCAGGCACAAGATATTACTGGTGGATGTGACAGGGTTATCAATCTTGTCCAATCAAATCAACTTCTCTCATTTCATTTAAAAGCAGGGCACTTACAGCCATGACGCACTGATGCGAGAGGGGAGTCTAGAACGTCTTTGTCCCGTCTCTTGAATTTACAGCCAGGAGTGGATGATGTCTTTATTTAAGTCTTTCTCGTGCATCCTGCTGATCTTCTTGTAAACCAACAGGTGGTTAAGATAGGGAAAAGCCATTACTGTGCTCTTCCTTTGGAATATTGGTGTACTTTACTTTACTTTGCAATACTTTTATTTTTACTTTTCTATATAATGCCACTTTACATTCATTCGGTACTTTTTGCACATTAACTGTTGTTTGCCTGTTGCTTGTTTTTTTTTACTGTGGAAAAACTGCTGCTCTAACAAGGGAATTTCCCCATTGTGGGATGAATAAAGTATTATCTAATCTAGTCTAAATTACTAAAAAACTGACGAAACTGACGGAAGGGCGGGTCTCAGAGAAACACTCGCACTAGCAAATCCATCTGCATCAAAAACAGAACAATGGATTCATAGATACACTGAGATGTTAGAGCAATGGTCAGGGTCACAGATTTTAAAAAACCTTTCTCCAAACCTCAGTAAGATAAAGGATCAAGTCAGGCAGACTATGTTAACATCCATCCATCCATCAGTCTTCGTCCGCCTATCCGGTGTTGGGTCGCGGGGGCAGCAGCTCCAGCAGGGGACCCCAAACTTCCCTTTCCAGAGCCACATTGACCAACTCCAACTGGGGGATCTCAAGGCGTTCCCAGGCTAAGTGGGAGATATGATCCCTCCACCTAGTCCTGGGTCTTCCCCAAGGCCCCCGGGCTTCCCCCGGTCAGGTTTACTCCATCTCTACCTCGTTGGCTCGTAGGGTCGACTCTTTTTGATTGGCTAGGTGTCAGCGACCACAAACACCAGCAGCTAAAGTGAGTCGCTGAAAACCTTTTTTAATAAACTCTGTGTACACAAACAATGTTCTCTATGCTTCAAAAACCTAAATACAGTAAATCTTAGAAATGGCGCTTCTGTCGTAATTATGCATTTCATCAGGAGAAACATTTTAACATCGAAATGTTAACATTGTCACTGAGAGCAATTTAGCATGCTGACATTATAGTATATATCTTTCTAAATGTGAGCTTTTACAAAACACTAGCTTAATTTACTTGGAAGGCAACTTTGGCCCAACTGACTCCTGTGAATTGCATGATTGCAATTGAACTGCATTAAACTGCATTAGTGTTATTGATTTGTATTGTGTAAGAAGACACATTAGTGATTCTTCTCGTTCCAAACACATGTCTAAAATGACCACTAACAAGAGCTGCAGTTTCATCTTTTGCAAATCCATTCAGCCCCCGGTGTGCCTATATTATGGTTTCTGATCACGGCAGCTTGTCAGTTTGGTGAGGCCCGATGGACATCTGACCGTAGATGATCAATGCTTAGGATATGCATGCACAGTGGGACGGAGTTGCAGTCTCTTTGATGGGAGAGTTAACTGGCTCCGGCCTCCAAATGACTTGTTGCTGTGGCAAGCTCATGTCTCCTCCCTCCAGTGGACAGCATTGGAAAACTCCAAATGAGTTTCCAAAGCCAGAGACACTATATCACTTACACACAAAAACACACACGCCCACACACACAGCAGTCTGTGGAGCCAGAGAGTGAAGGGATTTATTGTTATTGTGATAACCTGGGAGTCCAGCAGTGGTTGAATGTGGCAGAAATAAGGCTGTTTTAGTAAGACCTGATTTAAAGTGGGAATCCTGGAGGAGTTACGCAAATGCACACACACTTAAACTCGGAATGGTTGCCCTTCTCTCCTTTTCTCCGTTTCTCAATCTCCCTCACTTTCAAAAGTTCCACCTTGTCAGGCTGTGGGTGTGCACGCGCAGGGACGAGCACAGAGGTATTTACGAGGTTCATTTTAAATCATCTGTCAAGAGTTGCATGCAAACCTCTGCTAAGATATGACTGTGTGCGAGCATCTGATACTAGACAGCAGCATTTGACTTGACTCAAATCTGCACTGTAACCAGCACAAACATTTTAAAATCTGGCTGATGTGGTAACTGCATGTGGCTCTGGTTAAAGGTTGATCTGTACATGCTGAAGACGGGGAGAGGTTTCGACTGATGCGAGACAACAGAGAGCTGCTGTAGCATGAATTTAACTATGTAAATACATGACCTCATAGGATGAAAAATGGTGGATGGTAAACACACGGATACTTTTTTTTTCTAAATTAAATCATACATTTTATTTGATTACATAAAAAAAAATAGACATCTGTCTTTTGACATCTTTAAGGCATCAGACTTTTCATTGGACAATGTGTGTAATGGATTATCGCTGAATATCTTTTAGCCATGCTAGCAACATGGCTATGTGAGTTGGTCCACTACTTTGGTTCAGTCTGAAATATCTTCACCGTGGAAACGATTGCCAAGGAATTTATTCAGATGTTCATGGTTCCCAGAGGATGTGTCCTACTGGCTGTGGTGATGCCCCTTTTTAACTTGTGGCATAAGCTCTTGAGCATTTCCCTTACGTTCTCTACATTGCCTTACAAGCTAAAGGTACTTAACATTGGCCAGATGTTAAAGGGAGGAACAATTTTAACACAAACATTCAGATGACAGGATTTTTCAATTTCACTTTCATTCTCCAACCTTTAATTGTCTCTGGTGGTTGAGTCAGTCCATCCCTCTCCAGCTCCTCCCTTGACTCCCATGCAGTGATTTAGAAGCAGCATGATAGGATCATAGTGTCTTTCAGTCTTGTTAATGGTGATAACCTGACATATAACAGCCCGGTATATTACACTGACTTCATCCAAAGTTTGAAAAGAGTCATCGCTATCATCTCTAAGATATACACAGTGTGGGGTTTGCAAGCTCATCGACCTTCTGGACTCCTGTAAAAGTAATTAAAGTCGGTGTGAGTCAGACAGTACACTAAGTCATTTGTTTGTGTGATGTGATTGGAATGATCCAACGTTGTACCTGGCAGAGACACTGAGTATAAAATAGAAGTGGGGGGAATAGATAAAGAAATGGTGTCTTGATTGGCATGCATTTTATTACTTTCCTTAATCATGGCAACTCAGCTTGGAATGGAGAGGGCCTCGTAATGAGCATGTTAGCAGGAAACAGGCCTTGATTTCAAGTTTCCCGTATTTTAAAGAGTGATGGTGTTACAATGTAAAGAAAGCTGCCCTTACACAGCTTTTTTGTCTCATTATTAGCCTTAGTGTTACTCTGACATCATTGAGCTTGCACCTCCAAGTCCAAAGCCAATCGGACAGTACTTCACTGGAAAACAATGGAAGACGATGGAATTCTGCATGAAATTGGCAGGTGGATGGGAGCGGGCTCTCCAGTAATGTGGTTATTGTGACGGACTGTTGTGGAGAAAACACAGAAGATGAACCTCTCAATTTACCACTTGACCAACTCTCCAGCCCTCACCTAAGGTCAAAACTTTATAGTGACCAAAAGAATGACTTTGAGCATCCAAAAACTAAACACATTTCCTTCTCTGGGTGTCAGGTTGAGAAGCTCAGATGTCTAAAGGAGCTTTAAAGTTTGACAGCTGTGAGGAAAAGTTGATAAAGTTTGAAGGGCAGATTATCTTCTGTAAACCTAGCGCAGATTACCTTCATAGCCACAAAAACCCTCCACATGTGGTGAGCTTAGTCAATCGCACGTTATCCAAAAGTCGACAGAAGCAGCGCACTCAGATAAGGTTTTGTCTTCTGATAGTTTTTGATGTTCTCATTAATATTTCTCAAAATGTTGTCCTTGCCAGAAGCTCTGAAAATATTAATTTGAAGAGGCAGTCGTACCCAACCCCCTAATGGCCCATTAGTGCGTCCCTCACTGGTAGATGCGATGCAAAGCACAATATTTAAATCTTTAACTGTGGACCGATGCTAAAAATAGAAAAAAAACACAACAGAATTTTATTTATTTATAATAAAGTAAAATGGATGATTGAGAAAACAGTCACATTGTGTGCAAGACACACTGAAATTTTAATGTCTGCACAGAGGTGAATTTAACATGATTCTGTTTTCAATGTTTGCAAAGACAAATTATTCTATTTATTATTTCCTCTAACTCAAACTCATTGGCCTTAGCTCATTTTCCGTGAAGAACATAAAGATTTTTTATTATGTTATTATTATACACATAACTATTACATATGAGGTGTTCGTCTCCACTAGTTGCTATGAAACTATGTTGTCTTTCTGTACCTGGTATTCTCACACGCAGAATTACAAAATTGTTACATCTCAAGCATTTTCACCTGTTCTGATTGATTTCTAAGAAATAAGCACCAATGATGATCAAAAATCTTGTTTCTATTTCCTTTTTATATAACTGAATTTCCTCACTTTCTCACAAAAAAACACAATTGATCATCTGATCATAAATGTGATCTCACAGGCGTAACTGGCAAATATGAACCATAAATGATGTATATATCATTGGTAATTGAGCTAAAGTAAACATCTGTGAAGTCTGTTTACATGAAATGTTATGGCTGTATTGATTTAAAAGTTTAATAATGTGGTGGATCCACCCGACCTGGGAACGTAGCTGTGTAACAAAGATATGAACACCACACAAGGGTTAAAAAGAACGAAAACAAACGCCTGGCCCAGAAAGGATATCAGCTCCACTATTGTAACACAGCTTGCTGCTGTGCCGCTGAAAATCATCATCAATCAACATAAATGCAGGTTAATGACAGCTGTGTGATATTTGGATATTGAAAATGAGAGATTGCAGGTCAAGTTAGAGAGGAAGGAATATTGTTTTCTATAATCCAGGCAGAAGCACCCGTAATGTTTAAAGTCCATTACGTCCAGCTGGGTTTTCTCCTGCTCAGACCAACTCCTCTGGTTGGCAGCGGATCACAGACCTCAGACGTCTCCAAAATCCAGCGCACTTTGTGCACAGCTGCATGGCATCGTGGACACCTTCACTAATTTCTTTTTAATTTAAACTTTCCACAGGAAGAGGTGGAGTTGTGTGGCCCCACACTTTCATGGGAAGCTCGCTTTTTTGCCCAGGTTTACACACGGGTTGTGTGTGAACAAAGCTGTAAATGTCTTGGTAATAATTAAAATCATCCTACCCTGACATCGTCATGTTCAGAATCTAGTCTGAGACTGTGAGTCTGAGACTGCTCCATTGGGCTGTGATTATAGGGCCTGTTTCAACCGAATCAGGAAAGAAAAGGCCTCTGCACTCAATTGGATAGACCTCCAACCGATCAGTATCGTAGGTTGAGCGAAGCATAGTCGTCAACAGAACTCAACAGCATGCACGCTGGAAGAAGAACTGTTGAACATCTGTCCATCATAGCATGAAACGCCCTGAAAATGTGATTGTTCCAAACAGCTCTGGTTTGAGCATAGTTGCTCCACAACGGATAAAATCCAGACACGGCCACAGAAAACCTGTTTTTCACACGTGAGAAAAAAATACAGATTGTACTCTCTGTGTGTTTCTGTATTTGTCTTTGTAATCTACAGATGATAGTGAAAATCTGGGTCGCCCTGCATTGATCTCTCGGGGATAAATAAACATCGAATGAAAATCCATATTTGTTCTCAGTTAATATTCTCCTAAAAAGTTGAGCTAAAATTGAACATCAATCAAAGATAATGCTCTTTATAGTCAAGATGCAATTGCAACAACATACAGTACGTACACATATCATGACATATCAGATCTATCTGAAAATAAACAGGATTTTTGGATTAGTGTATTCATATTATAACCTAAATAACTCCTAACTTTCTTTCATGCTGCAACTTCTAAAACCAATGTTGTTGGACACATTGCAACTCGTTGTTAAAATACATCATAACTGACATAGATTCAAACTGATCCGCTGCTATTCTCTTAAGCAGGAAACTTCTTACGGCCTTTTCACCGCAGTTGTGAGTTTCTGATTCCCCCAAAAATCTCAAATGAAACTAAACCTTAATCACAGGGAGTCTTACTGCCTTTCTTCATTTAAGTGTCTCAGTCTGGTTCAATAACAAGCCAGCTCTCTCTCTCTCTCTCTCTCTCTCTCTCTCTCTCTCTCTCTCTCTCTCTCTCCCTCTCCATTGCAACATGTTGAGAGCTCTGATGGATGGGCGGTACGTATGAATGACTGTCTCTATTTATTGAAGGCGGAGGACACAGACGCTGTGTTGTTGGGACAGGACTTAGACCTTGACCCAATGACCCCGCATCTCACACACACAATTTTCAGGTCGTTCCGTAATGAGTGTGTCCCGGTCACAGCAGCCCCTTTCACCTGACCACTCACACACTGATGTAGACACAAACACGTACTGATCCGTCATCATGTCTCTGCTCGCTGTAATGAGTCAGAGTGACTTTGATAAGTAAGCTGTAATGACTGCAGGCTGCAGTGGAGTTGTGTTAAACTCTTTCTCATTAGAGGGCCAACTCGCACCAAGGATGCTGTGGCACTTTCTCTATGAGATCTCTTTTGTTTGTTGTTTGTTTTTCTCATTGGGAATGGAACCAAATGGTCACTTTTGACACACAGATGGAGATCAGACCAAGAAATGCAGTTCGATGTTTTTGGGCAAACTCTAAAAACAGGTCTTTTCAAGGGTTGTCTACAGCTCAAGAACTTTGTCGAAATAAAATGCACTCTAAAATTAACAATATCATGACTTCAATCATGAACAACATCAAAGATAATGTAATAGTACTTGAGATTAGATACACAGCAATGACAAGAAACTAAAAAAATAAAAATAAAAGTGCTCAGAACAATGAAACGTTTGACTATCTTCAGTTTTATGACCACTTCATCTGTTGATTAATATTACACTTTAACAGTTTTCAACGTCAAATTTACAGTAACTTACTGGCAACAATTGGCAGCAAGTTACTGTGAATTATTTTTTACAGTAAAGGTGCCGTACTTCCTTTTACAGTATTTTATGCATTTGTTGTAAAATACAAAGCAATTAAACACTGTGATTTTAGTTGTATTTACAGTATTGGTTGTTTTACTGTAGAATAAATATTAAATACTGTGATTTCAAGTGCATTTACAGTGCTGGTTTATTTACTGTACAAATAAAAACAGTTGAGCACTGTGTTTTATGTATTGTACATGGCAATACAGTATTATTAATAGGATGTAACAGTTAATCACTGTAAATTCAGTCTCTCACTGTGCAATTTAAATACTGTATTACTGTGATTTAACATTAGCCAGCTTTAATAAACACACCCATATTTTAAAACATTTCAATTAACTGCAGACAACAAGAAAATTGTTGACAGTTATTTATTTAAGATTTGGTGAAGAGGAATATGACATAACAGGTACATAAGGGATAATGGACAACATGCTAAACACGTTCTAAAGAGAACAACACAAAGGCAGGATTGAAATAAAATAAAACATTGACCAAATAAAACATTAAATATTGAACATTTGCATGAACATTTAAAACAGAAATGAAAAGAAAATTCTTAGAAATCTCGTCTCTATGGCCCCTCGCTTGCCCTGACCTTGGAGACCCAGAATCCCAGTTGGAGCCCTGAAATTAAAGAAGAAAACATAATATTAATAATAATTAACAATTACATTGATTACAATTACTTTGTATTACACCACATGTGATGAGGGTCTAAGAGGGTGATGTCAGAGTTGTGTCAAGGCAGGTATGCCATTGATGATTTGGCAAAGTAATGACTGGGAATATGTGTGAAAGAGTTGAAAGCTCCAGAACAAGCAAATGAACCTTGAGTGGTCATTTCACCCACTTGTCCACATCTTGTCCACATCAGCAGCACGGCTCAAGGGATGGAAATGTTGGTGTGTCCATAAGAAACCACTGGACAGATGTTATGATATTTGGTACAGGCATTCATGTTCCCCTAATAAATTGTAATCACTTTGGTGATGCATGACCCTTATTAGTTAGCGCCATCATGGCTGTCATTGTCCAATACTTTTTACTTTATTTTATTTTTTATTTTATTATACTTTATTAATCCCACAAGGGGAAACTACACTTTACACTCTGTTGTTATTACACACATTACACACAGGCCTGAACTACACACACACGCTCAGGACCTATACATGCACTAATGGAGAGATGTCAGAGTGGGGGGGCTGCCCATGGAAAGGTGCCCAGAGCAGTTGGGGGTCAGGTGCCTTGCTCAAGAGCACCTTGCATTGCCCAGGAGGTGAACTGGCACCTTTCCAGCTACCAACTCCAGACTGAGCTACTGCCACCCCCCAATACTTTGGTTAATACCCAAATACATGCAGAAGCAATGGCATTCCCATCAGTTCCTATAGTTTAGCACGCGTAATGACAAAGTTTTGTCTTAACTAATACTAAACTAAGATATGATATATGAATATGGCAAACATAACCCGCTAAAGGCAAGGCAAGGCAGGTTTATTTGTAGAGCACATTTCAGCAACAGGGCAATTCAAAGTGCTTTACAGAAAATCAGTTAAACAGATAAAACCCAAGTAAAAACAGTTAAAAATCATAAGCATTAAAAACTAATAAAACACATGAACAGACAGTTTAAAAATAGACACATTAAACACAAGAATAAAAGTTACAGTGCAGCATAAGAAATTTAAAGAAATGAACAGTCATTTAAAGAAAGGCAGCATCAAAAAGAAAGGTCTTCAGCCTTGATTTAAAAGAACTGAGAGTAGCAGCGGATCATCTTAACCATCTCAACATCAGCCTGTTAGCCTAGTCATTGTGAGCATGTTAGCGCGCTGACGTTAGCATAAAGTTCAAAGCACTGCTGAGCCTAAGTACAGCCTCAAAGAGCTGCTAGCATGGCTGTAGACTCTTAGAGCAGATAAATGGTCCAAGCATGTTTGTACGTATTTTCAGGTGACACATTCCAGACCTCAACAATGCGTGAAATTGATCTCTTGTGGCTCGAAGCGTCTGCTTGAGCAAACTTTACTGGACCATGTTTGTGCCCTAAGTCTGGTTTCTCCTGATTTACTGCTGTTCAAGTAATCCCAGTAATTGATTTGCTTCTTCTACAAAGATGATCTAATCTTCAACACGTGCTGAAAGAAACATGTTTACCATTACGTGTTATCATCAGATTTTAAAGTAACACAGACCATTTTACAGTGACATGATGAAGTTGGTGATGTTGGCTCCAATTAGCACTGAGCAAAATGTCAAGAAACAAGACATTATATAAATGTTTATACACATTTCCATCACTCTCAATGTTTTACCAAAAAGTTTAGAGCACTGGGAACACACTTGCTGTACTGTTTGTGCCGTTGCAATTTAGAATACAGAACTCATTACAGAGAAATGTACAACGACTAGACTAATTGACTTGCTCCTGAGTCACAATCAGTCATAGTATAGTAGTGGCTGAAGAGTTTTAACATTCCTGCATTTCTCTCAGAAACACTCTACTTAAGTTATTGCAAGCATTTGGCAGAGGAGAAGTTGGCAGTAGTGAAATAAACAAGAAGTTGGCCTCATCTCCTCAAAGCTTTCAATCGTAATCAGCATTGCTCACTGGCTAGACAAGACCTCATTGTCTCTATGTGTGTAATGTACTCAGCTTAATGCACTTGCCTATAATTGTTGAGCTACTTTAATTACAACTATGCTTTACTTTATTTGTAAGAATTGCTTGTGATTTAGTTTTTCTGTTACTTAATCTGTTTTACATTCAAAAATCAGGACTAGCCAGGCTGCACGTTAAGGAAAGAAAATGTGTTGATGGTGTTTAACTGAAATGTAAAACGGTTAACCCTCATGTTGTCCTTGGGTCAAATTGATCCGTTGTCCTATATCAATGTTCTTTTTAATTCCCCAAAATAACATGATTGATTCCACACAACGCTCTTTGGCAAGTACAAATCTCTACTTTCTTATTCAACTTTATAGTTATTTGAAAAAGAAATTGAAGTGTTGTTGAAACAGTGTTGAGTAAAAGTTGACATATTCCAGTCTGTGACTATCCATCAACATCCATTCCTTTAATTTTAGTCCAAATAATTACTAATTTCTCCTTTTCTAACTCAAACATTAGGTATAATTTCCTATAAATTAGGTTTATTGACCATAAATTCCAAAAATAACTATAAAACTAAAGTTAATAAGTTTGTGTTACGTAGTGTTGAAAACATAAAAAAGTGACAAACATTGAAAAAAAGTGTTGAAAAATTGGACAAAAATCCAAGAAACAGTTAAAAACATTGATAAAAAGTGTCAACAAAAGTATTGATTCTCAATTTTGATGGGAAGATAACACAATGGCTAAGTGAAAATTTAGACACAGGTAAGGTGTATTAACCACGTATAGGAACCTCACTACACAAGCCGGTCTCACGGCAGTTCGTGACATGGTCACGTTATTTTGATCTATTGATTTGTCAACAGCGACACGATTTTCCTGCTTATTTCGTGGTGGTTACAACGGGACGGTTGAGGTTAAATGTAAATGTGCTGTATTCGTTTTTCTAGTCTTAACGACTACTTTACATCGTACAGGAAACATTCACCATTCACACACATTCATACACTGTGGCCGAGGCTGCCGTACAAGGTGCCACCTGCTCATCAGATAAACACTCACACACATTCACACTCCGATGCGCAGCACCGGGGGCAACTCGGGGTTCGATCGAACCACCAACCTTCCGATTGGCAGGCAAGCGGTCTACCACTGAGCCACAGCCACCTGTGGTTAGGAGAAGAAGAACCCAGAAAGGAAATGCCGGACGCAATCACTGGTCTTAGGGGTGAAATTGCTGTGTTGTTTGACCCGTCCACCACGCCAACCAACCTCTTCACACAGATTTTCTGCTTTTCAATATTACTCACTAACGTAATCGTGCTGCTACCACGAAGATGCTTCCCATTGAAATACATTAGATTAAAAGTTGTGCTCACTGCCTCTAAAAAAATTAGAAAATTGTGTCCCTGTACACAAATCAATAGATTAAATGGCGTCACCATTTCACAAACTGGCATGAGACCGGGCGGCATTAAAACTACATTGGCTGATGTTTCGAGTTTGTTTAGTGTTTTTTGCTCCGTGCATTATTCCCTGCACCCTGTCACAAATAACTAATGCTGGTGATAAATTAGTCAATATTATGCAATCAGGTTTGCTTAGAAAAAAGCTATTTTTATAGAACAACATTCTAAGCCATGGGTTTTGTGTCTGATTTTTAGAGTTGAGACAGAGACAGACAGTGTGTGGGACAGGTCATGTGCTGTCAGGGGAAAGTGAGACACACTGCAGGTGACTCTATAAACCCTCCTTTATAAGGAAGCGGGGCGCAATCTATCTCCCCCAGGACCTCCTCATGAATGAACCACTCAGCTTTCCCCTCAGTCTGGTTCGGTGTGTGTAGATGTGTGTTGAGGAAATCACACTAGTTTAAGTTCCTGGATATAGTAAGAAGTTTTCACACTTGTTAAGTTATCGTGAGCATCCATGGCAGTCTTTCTGTTTCTTTGCTTGTAGTGTTTATTGTACACACACACAAACACACACACACACACACACACACACACACACACACACACACACACACACCATAGGCACACACACACACACACAAACACCACACACACACACACACACACACACACACACACACACACACACACACACACACACACGTCCCCCTGCCAGGCAAACAGCCTTGGTCAACCTTGGTATGCCGAGGTATTTACGCTAAACATTGGGAATGAGATTCCATCGTACTCCCACATTTTTATCAACACATTTCACTGAGACCTTTAGACTGAGTCCCTTCAGCTCTATATGTTGGTGACATTTATCTTGTTCCCCCACATGAGCAATTTAATCTTTAGTCTGTAGCACTTTTCATTTGAATTTAAAGGAACAGAACACATAGTCATCTTGTGGCGTGTGTCTAACAGCAGTCTTTTTCAGACATCCAACATCGTTTCCACATCCTTGGACAGCCTGCTAACATTTGCTAATTAACATTTAACACGAAGTACAGCTGAGGCTGATGGGAATGACATTATTTTAAATGTGGTAAACCAAATTGTTGGATAATTGAAACATTTCTAAGGCAACGGCTGGGGTTGCCATTGCTTACAGTTGTGTGAGGAGCCTGGATACCTGGAAGAGGCATGTTACAGACCTTGTGCACTACTCAAAAACAAACCCGATGCTGGCAATGATGACAAGAGATACCAGGAAGGGTGAAGCCAAAATCTGCAAGGCTGACACAGAGATAAAACAAAACACCTGTTAAGTGTATGTCCAATTAATAACAAAATGTGTAGCCTTTGGTCTGCACTGTGGTCAGGAAGAAGAAATTGATTCAACGATCAGGCCTCTCAGATCTTGTGTTGATTGAAGGTGCTGTGGTGGTCATCATGACATCTCGATAAGGTGTAAGATGAGCCCAAACACGCTGAGCAAGGCATTGGAGGAAAAGATGGCCAAGTAGGCTCCTTACCAATCATATTTACTGTATTTGTGAAAGAGAAGAATATAGCAAGATAGTGGAGTTTCCATTTTGACCTTGGGAAGATGAACAGGAACCAGACTGGAAGACACTCTCAAAGCTCCTGGCTGATGTCAGTTTGTCTCAGTGAGTCAGTAAATAGGAGAGCCAAGTTCAGGATGCACACACACACACACACACACACACACACACACACACAAACCAATTAGCAATCTGAAATTAGAAAAATAAATCACCCGTTGCTGTCATTTGTACTAGCAAGGGACCTTACATTTATCATGAGTTAGGAACAGGAAGTGCGCTGAGCAGCCAACATAATACAATACATCCATAAAGCAAAAACGGCTAAAATAATAAAACAAAACGTAAATATAGACGTGGCAGGTGGCTGTCTGGGTTCTTGAGAATGAATGTACGATGAATTTGAATGAGTCATTATCATATTGGGTCTTCAGTTTTATTTTCTTAAAGCAAAGAAAGACGTACTGTTAAGTGATAGTGTTAGATTTAACTTGTCACAGACATTGTATAAGAAATACATGCAGTTGCCATTAATCATTTGTTATACAGGACTTGAATAACTGTAAATGGACAACAATTTAACTTGTTAAAGTGTGGTCAGACCAGATTAAATATACAGTTAATGCACAGGTAAAGTACCAACCACCACAACATTTAAGTTGAAAATGACACCTAATTGAACATGCTATTGTCATTACTGTTTATCTCTGTCTTTGTGTTCAATGCAACCAAACCATGCAGCAACACTCTACTCTGCTGCTTGTTCTCCCAGTCACCATTAAGACAAGAAACAGTCATTACATCCTGAGCAGCAGCGCTGATCCCAACCAATTTGGAACTGGGAGAACTGGGAGGGCTGAGCCGGATGGTTTTTGTATCTTTCTGAAATTGAAAATCCAACAAGTGATGAGCCAGGTGTGTGGTGTTCAGGCATCATACTCTCATTCATACTGTCACTTTGCATGTGCACAACTGAGTGCAACACTATATGCCAAAATCATATCCCTATGATTCATCACTTCTTGTCTCTTTCTATGGTGACAGGCGTTTTACCTTGCCTTCAAGTGTGGCAATCCAGAACAGACTTTCCGCTCAACCGCTCCTCCATCGAGAGCCTGCTGACCTACTGCATCACAGTCATGGTACGGCAGCTGCACCGTGGCAGACAGGGAGAGGCTGCAGAGGTTGTAAGGTCAGCACAGAAGATCATCGGCTGCCCTCTCCCCTCCCTGATGGACATCTACACCTCTCGCTGCCTCAGCAGAGCAGAGAACATCATCAAGGACAGCCCCCCCCCCCCCCGGCTCTGATCTGTTTGACCTGTTGCCCTCAGGAAGGCGCTACAGGTGCATCAGAGCCAGGACCAACAGACTCAAGACCAGTTTCTTCCCGAAGGCCATAACCACCCTGAACTCACATATGCACTGACTCCACTCCACAGCCCCCCCCGGCCCCCGGACTGTCTTCTTCCTTCCCTCCGACTGTGCAATATTATTGTTATACTGTTACTGTTACAGAATACCTCACAGGACACTGGAATCTGTGCAATTTCATTTCATACAGTGCAATATTTAATACATTAACCTTTCCATTACTGTGCAATATTTGTTTATTTAATATTAGTACTTAATCATTTCATTTCATCACTGTGCAATGTTATTTATTAATTGTTAACACTTATCTATGTTTACACAATGTGTATTCAAGCTGATTTATATATGTACACAGTTTTATTTGCTCTCCGGACTCAGGACTGTGCGCCAGCACCCCCCGCCCCTCTTTTTTTTCTCTGCACTACCTACACTTTATATCTTTAACTTTATATTTTGGATTTTTGATATTTTATACTGTTATCTTATATTCTTATATTTTTTGTCAACGCGGCAAAGGATTGCTTTAATCTCATTGCACAAGTACCGTGTACTTGTGCATAATGACAATAAAGGCATTCTATTCTATTCTATTCTTTTACCTTGAGACTTGGTTGGATGACACCTGGCATGAACTAGCTTGTCTTAAAGGGATATTTTGCTGATTTCAATTCAGCTCTGTGTCATGGCAGTGTGGGCAATGTGTTTAGATGAATGTTGTCTTCCTTCCCTCTGAGTAGTTGTGTTCTGCTGAAGTGAAATGCTGCATCATCTCAACAGACCTCTGTTACACATTTGTGTCATTTGATGGATTTTAGCAGAACAAACTGCCCACAATGCCATGACACCGAGCTATTAGAAGTCCTCAACATATCTCTTTTATGAGAAAAGAAATTGTCATCATTTATTCATGAAACATTTTAGTGCATCCGATCCTCTCGTTTTCAATCTACCACCATAGAAAAACACTTAATACCTCCTATCCTTGTGTTTTTTTTCAGTTGACAGCTGTAATAATGCTAGTCTGTTAAGGAATTAGTCATTACATTACACATTACAAGCTATCAGGATATAGCTTAAAAGGTTTGCTCTGATCAAAAATGAAGCAGTTGGTTTATTGCAGTATAAATAATTACATTATGCCTTGAGGACTTGGGCAGGTTTTACTGCACTTGATAGACAGCAAGGTTGGTGGTCAACCAGAAATCCATTTCAGACATAAAGTCGCTGAAATGTTTTTTAACTGCTTCGAGAAATGTTGCTGTTTACAGCCTAAATTAACCACGACACACACACTGACACACCACACACACACCACAGAACATACACACACCACACACACACACACACAAGTGATACGACAGCATCGACTTAGTTTTCGTCAAAATCGATGAAAACGACCCGGGACTAAACCCACAGTAAATTCATTAACAGCAGTAGAAACATCACACCAAAGTCTTGATGGCATGACGTAGATCTAGTTGGTACAGTTGGTGTGTGGTGGTGTGTGTGTGTGTGTGTGTGTGTGTGTGTGTGTGTGTGCGCGCGTACATACGTGACCATGTCTGTTTTTTTTCCCTCACACACCAAAATGATGATATAAGTGCATGTAAGTAGATTTCCAATGAGAGTTTTTTTTGTATTTTTGTGTAGAAACACAGACACACACACACACACACCACACACACACACACACACAGACACACACAGACCACAAGCACCACATTGTCAGAGCAGCATCAGTCAAATTAACGCTGAGCTGCTGAAACCAATCCATGTTTTCACACAGTCTTTCTTTCTCTCTCTCTCTCTCTCTCTCCCATACACACACACACACACACACACACACACACACACACACACACACACACACCACACACACAGCGTAGTGTATGATTCACACATCTTTGGATTGAGCCTGGGAAGAACTTACAAATGCGGACTCATGGTGGACCTTCTGGTGGTTTTTGGTCATCATGCACATCAGCAAAGGTCTGTCTCTCCCATATGCCTGTTACATTACAAAGTTATCAATTCTCTCCACTTTATTGTCTGTTGACAGCGAGGACAGCCAAATAAGTTAGCATTGGCTTGACTGACACTGCATGATGCCAACAAAAATAGCCTCCTAAATAGATGATATGATTTGTTTTGCAGATGAGCCTCAAATATGCAGTTCCAATGGGACTAGGAGTTGAAAATTGCTGCATACCCTGCTGTCACAGGTTTCCTACTTAATCCTGTCTCACTCTGTGTATGGAGTAAGACAAATTGTGTTTAATTGATTGATTGATCAATAAAGCTGACATTTTCACTCAAAGGCTTGACATGCTGGTGATACTCACCAGATGGACACACTTATGTTGTATCATTAATTTAAAATATTGACTGTATTCCAGGAGATACTTAGATCAGATTCTTGTCATTTACCCTTTTCAGCTTTTTCCATGTCCCTCAACCTGCATTGTCATCATCCACCTTCAAATTAAATTTCCTACATTTCCCACAATGAGTCCCACAACTTGCTGGGACTTGTTGCACCTGGCTACTGTATTTACCTTTACTGTATGTCAGAGCAATAAGTAACAGTGACACATTAGCCGCATACTTCTGTCAGTACACTATTAATGTACACTGACCCCTTAGTGTCGTAGTGCCCACTTTTGATGGATGGTATTGTACCACTGTATAAGTGTTTTAACACTTAAATTAAAACACAAACACAAAATGATGAGCGGTCCTCTCAAAATCTGATGGAAATCTATTAAACTGACTTTTTTACGATCACAAAAACAGACAGATTCAGCAACTATATGGCCTGTTACTCGCTCAAAATGTTTTCAGAAACACGCTTCGGTAATCTATCTTCGTAATATTCAAGAACGTATTCCAAACGAGCCGCCATCTGGCCGCCATTATGCTTGCTTTCGAAATCCAGGAGAAGCCAGACCCACGGGACATGTTCGTCCAATCAGCTGCCAGGTCAACGTCCCTGGTCCCTCCCTTTTCTGCTTTGCCGTCAAGATGGTGCCCGTTCGGTGCAATTAGAGTCCATCGTTCCACACTGAACTTTTTGACCGTTTTACGGGGTCATATGTGTACTTTCAGTGCACTGACGTTTTGCGTTGTCTACACTACATACTGTACTTAAAACTAAGTGTTGGAAGGGTGCAAGTAGGCGGTTTGAGACACAGCCTCTGTCTACACTGGATGCATTCAGCCACAGTATTGCTGGGTTGCGTTGCGGTTATGTCAGACACCGCCGTTATGTTGTAAATTCAAAAACAGTTCATTGGCATTGCACAGTGTTAGTAATTGCTAACACAACAAAAGGATTACAGGTAAATTCTAATCAAAAGATTACAGTCAAGGAAAAGTAAAACAAAGCAAGTGTAATCATCAACTTTTTAACTTAATAACATATTGAAACCTGCATGTACCTAATTTTTTTGGGCCACTAGAGCAGTACAGTGACATGGTAAACTTGTTGACAAGCAGTTGTTGACTGACACAAGTCCACAACTGCCCATTCTCTGCTGATTCCTCACGTCTGTATTCACTTTTGTCTTCATAAAAGCTCAGTTTTTTGGGTCGTCAGCTTATATAAACTTAAGTTATGGGTTCTTTACATTGTTGGTAGTGTATGTCACCACACAGCAGCCTTTAGGAATGTTATAGTTGTTGACAAAACACGCAATACAAGTTAATGGAAAGCGGAGAGTTTTTTTTTTCCTTTGATGGGGGCGGGACTTAAATAAACTCCGTCTCTATAGCAAACAGATGAGGTTAAGCTGACCTATTAATAAAACAAAAAACAGTGAATTGGTTGAGCTAACCGTATTATTATTCTTTTTTTTTTTTTTTTTTTTTCATTTGCAGTCCCTGGACAGATGTACAACAATATAACAATTAATATACATTTGAAATGCCTCACCAATGTTAACAAGGCTCTTCCACCTTTCCCGGTCAAATTATTTTTTATTTCTATTCTTCAGACTGTTTCCTCTTTTGCTCTTTCTCAGCTATCTCTTGATAACTCTTTGATGGCCCTGGCACATTTACATGCTGCCCCCCCCGCCTCATCACTCGCTTTTCTTCTTTCATAGTAGTCTATATGCATGATGTTCCATTCCTGGGATTGCTTTGTTGCACACACTGATTATAAGGCTCCATGTAGAATATTAACCATTAAACATAAATGTTGCCATTTGATGTACTGTACTTGAGCTAATTAACGATTGCAGTCCATTGTGCTGTATGTGTAGTGGTTGCAATGCATTCTGGTCATTGGAAATGCTGAGGAACTTGAATCTCATCCTCTTCCATGACTGGACAAAATGGTTCCTTCTGAAAGCCACCAAAGTGGTTTCCTGAGCTCTCTTTTGCGCTGCTTGTAGCCACCCTGTTGACGTCAGGGTGTCACATCCAGCTGCACCACCAGCGGCAAAGTTGAAGGATACATTTTCAAAAGTGTTAAATTGTTGTGTGGATTTTGCCTTTAACTAAAGGCTAGAACATCCTCAGCTAACCAACAGGACTTGAATGATCTGTGAACCGGTTGTTAGTTTAGTCATTTATCAGGTTTTGCTGTTGACATGAACTTCACTTTACAGTAATGTCTCGCAGTTACGGCATGCTCGCCATTCAAGTCAACTGTTGATCGACCTGAACGAAACAGCTGTGTTTGTGTGTGTGTGTGTGTGTGTATGTGTGTGTGTGTGTGTGTGTGTGTGTGTGTGTGTGTGAGGTTAACAGCCTGTGGTCTGACTTGCATGCAGGGCCAAATCTTTTGGGTTTGGCTCTGATACTGTTAAACAGAGGATACGCAGCAGAGCTGCTGCGTAATATGTGTGTGTGTGTGTGTGTGTGTGTGTGTGTGTGTGTGTGTGTGTGTGTGTGTGTGTGTGTGTGTGTGTGTGTGGTGCTTGTGTGAGTTTGTGTGTGGTTAGTTCCATGGCAGTACAAAGTAAACAGCAGCTATGCTAATATCGGCCATACAAGCATCCTACCGAGCTACGTTTGACAATGTTTTCTCAGCTGCTGTGGGCTGTCGTGGTCCCAAATCCTAGACCTGCACACTGTAGGGTTTGGGCATTAAAAGACCTTTAATTTAAATGGCAATGCGTGTTTAAAACTCACATAGGTCTTCATCAGGTTACATTTCAGATTTTTTTTCACCCATGCAATGAGCCCTTTGCAAAGACAGACTCAGCACGGTGCATCTAAAGTCTCCAAAGAGCACCTGAATCTGAGCATCACCACAAAGCCACGTGCTTCTGCTCCATTGTCTTCACATCATAGTCTCCATTATTGTTGTTAATCACTCACTGTTCATCATCTGAAAGTCAAAGAGATCACTTCACCATCTTCAACTTTAACATCATTTAAGGCACCACTTTATTTAGGTACAATTTATGTCAACATTTGTTCTACTTACAACCTGGAAACTCTGGAAAACTCTTAATATATCTGACTCTGCACTTTATAACACGGGAGTGCCCGACAATTAAACAGACATAAGCCAAATTCTGCAATTCAAGGTAGTTAAATTGTCAAAGCACATTATTTTTAGCGCTCACAGGTCCAACTCTTTAGTCAGTGCCTTGAAGTGTCCAAACGCTGGCAAGTCGAAAATGCGTCTGTGTATGCAGAAGGTACAATAACCAGAAATACATGCTCATCCATTCCAGACTTTTACATTTAAGTCTTTCCGGTGATTTTTCTGTCTTTTTGTTTCTGTAGATGTTTTCTTTTTTTCCTGCATTTTCAGTTACTGTGGCTAACAGTGCTCAGGAACGGTTGATTTCTCTTCCTGTCTTTCCAACATAAACAAGTCCTATCCACCAAATGATTATTCCTTGGAAAGTCCAACCAGACACCAGGTGCTTGGAACAGCACACCCACAGCCCTTCATGAATCAGATAACGATTTAATCACTGTTATCCTAGTTATTTGCTTAATTTATGGACTTTAAACATTCACAATTGAGCTCTCAAAACACCTTGGCCAAACCTTCCCATCACAGCACTTCAAGACTCCCATAAAACCACCAACGACCCGGTAACGTGAGTCAGCAGGACGGAGGGAATTTCTTGTTCCTTGAAGATGCAGCCTTGTCTACAGCTTGCCTCTGTAATTGAATTAGGAAGTGGTGGGAATCTAAAGAGCTACAGAGAGGGTTGTAAGTAAACAGACATGGCCTTTTAATCCCTGCCTCTGTTTGAAGTGTAACCCCCCCCAGTCCTTTTACGAGGTGTACTTCTCGGTGTTGTGCTGTGGAGGATGAAGTTTCACAAGGGGGGTTAGTTAGTTTATTTAAGAACAAGGCAATGACGGTGGAGGCTGATGAGAAGAGGAGGGAAACAGTTCAGAGAGATGGAAACGGGGAAATTGAGAAGACCGTAGTGTTCCTGAGAGAAAAAGCGACAGATAGGGAGAATCAAACAGGCTTTAAGTCAAAGTGGGTTGTAACAGTTTGTTTAGGTGGTCGAAGGCTCCCCCGGGTCAGGGTCAGACCCGGTGCTGGGAATCTGGGATGTAATGCTGGAAAACAAAGTGAATAACCACAGCCTGTCACACAAAATGAACAGATCACCTACACGGACATTTTCTATTTTGATAGCGTGCAAACCATGGGTTGAGGCAGAGTGTGCCACTGAGGTCCCCCCTAAACAGATGAAACGTCCCCTCACCATATCCTTTTCATAATCAAATGGATCAAAGTTGTAAGCAAGCTTGTCATTTTTAAAGTTTCCAGACTGTGTTAAAACGATGGTTTGTGAAAGAGAAATGCCACACTGTTGTCTTCTGATATTTAAAAAATGTTTTTTTGTGATTGTGCATTTTTGACTGAAGTCTTTCAGTCAAAATACTGACCTATTGTGTCATTTTCTAGCTAGATAGAAGTTGAGTTCTGATTGACAGCTAACCCAATGGATAGTTAATGATACAGTCTGAATCCCTTAGTTTCACTTTTAAGTATACATCACATCAATTATCACCAAACTTAATATCTTTAATGGGCTAATAACCCTAACCCTTAACATTAGCAGCTGAACAAAAACAGCAGCAACAGTTTACAGCAGCTCTGTGCAAACAATGTTTACAAGAGAACAATAAAACATAATTAATGGATTCCATTCATGCCTGCCTGTGGAAAAGTATTATCATGTTTTTTGACAGGGTAGCAGTATGAGTTTAACTCGTAACTACCTGGCGTTCTTTTTGGCTAATCACTGCTGCAGGGCTCCTTTTAACCCTCGTGCTGTCCCCCCGTCCCACTACGCATCTTTTTGTTATTCACAGTCCAAATTAAAAACACTTTTTCTGCCCTTTTCCCAATGTTTTTGTCACTTTTGTTCTGTGCTTTAATGTTTATTCTGCCCTTTTTCAACTTTTTTCTTCCTGCACTTTTTTGTTTGTTGTCATTTTTGTCACTTTTTTCATCTTCTTTTACCATTTTTTTAAAAAAATGCTATAAAATTGAATAACACACTCAAAATTCAAAGAAATTAGTCAACTGATCATTTATGTTACTTGTAAAGAGCATCGTAGGGAACCATCTACATTGTTACTTTTAGATGTTCTGGTTGATAGAAACCCAAATTTCTGATGTTGAACTTTTTAAAAAATGGGTCAAATTTGACCCGAGGACAACAGGAGGGTTAAAAACAGGAAGTAGTCCTCCTGTCTGTCCTCTTGCTCGTCGGTGATGGTCATACTTCTGCTTCGCTCACTCCGGTGAATGATCGTAGATCGTGGATTCCACCCCACCGTTCAGCGCATTCAAAAGCAGATCTAGTCGATGGTTTCTCTGCGGTAATGGTAAATGGTGTAGGACTTATTCTTCATTATTATTTTGTGCTAACTACCTTTTCTAAATAACAGTAACAGGGCTGGTTCAGCTGGAGAGTCTTAGCTGCATAGCAGTCACCCCCAGGCTGCTGTTCTGTTGTAATGTTGTAACAGCAACGCCAAAAGACTGCTGCATGCCCGTCCTGCCTTCACGGCCACCGGGCAACTACGTCTCGGTCAAACAGTCAAACGTCTGTTTTACTTGGACCATTGTTTTAAACATTGGAATGTAGCGGAGAGGCTTGGCTCCCTACATTATTATTTGGTTAATTTATTAATTATTTGTTTCTTTTCACTTTTGTTAATTTGTTTTCAATTTAAATAAAAGTTAAAAGCATTTACATTTTGTTTTGTTTGTTTTTTGTGTCAACAAAAGAAAGAAAATTGACTGAAAACCGGTCAAATTTGATCCAAGGACAACGTGAGGGTTAAGTTTCTTTCAGGTTGTCCTTTTCATCGTAATTTCGTATATTGATTTTCTTTCTGTTGATCAAATCCCCTCTAATCGTGTGTGTGTGTGTGTGTGTGTGTGTGTGTGTGTGTTTTCCATTTTTGTCCCCGTTACATTTGCTGAGAGCTGAAGGTGGTGGTGCTGGTGTCCGGGTGGTGGTGTCCCCTTCCTGTTTGCTGTGTTGTCTACCCCGCTTCCTTTGCTGTGTTCACTCTTGTGTGCGTTTGTGTGTTCACGGGGGACTCTCTCTGGGATCCCTCACTGCCCTCGTGACCCCCTTATCCTCCATTGATAAGTCTCAGCAGCGATTATAATTCTTACCTACTCCACTTCCACGTGTTTCAATCGACCAGATTTGAGGAATATGGGCAGAAAATGAGACGAGTTGCTGAGTGTTGCATATCAGCATGATTTTTAATTATTAAAATAGTTGATCTGTTTCTGTTTGTTTTTTAACAAAGAAAGAGCCCTCCATGTGTACAGTAGGTAGGATAGAAGAGCAAAGAAGTACAGTAGGATGGAGTTTCCCAGCTCGTCAATATTTGAGATGATAGTGATTTTCTCGTGTCCCATGGCACTTAAAGGTAGAGAAATTGGGTGAAAAAAGCAGCTCCACCAGACGGTATAATACGCCAGTCATATGGCTGCGTCAATGCAAGAAGAAGCAACGTTTAGAGCATTTATTTGTTCACTGCTTCCTTCTTCCTTAAAACAAAGGAGAGATGAATGACCGGATTGCTTTTGTTATTCTAAGTCTCAATAAACACGTATATCTTGAAAATGACTGAAATGAAAGCATGACTGTGTTAGGTTAATATCAACAGTTACTCGCAGAAATAGGCATTTTGAGCTCCCCAAAGCAACCGAAAGCTGTGTTTCCATTTTCTTCAAATAATTTATCTCTAGATTACGGCTTGGCATAATAAATGGCATCCATTTTAGGGATATCCAGGTCTCTCTCTCTCTTTCTCTCTCTCTCTCTCTCTGCGCTCATGCCCTCCTTAGTGTGAGGTCTTGAATCACACCAAGCCACATGGAGAATTTATGACAGAAGACCTTAGCTGCATACCTTAGATTTCTCTTCAAACAGATCCGTCTTTACGTGAGCACAGGCGCTCTATAAATCAACTGGATGAAGGGCTGAAAAAAAAAAAAAATAAAAGGCACAGCAACAGTGTGCGCAGGTCTTTGCGGACCTGGTGTCTATAACGCAGAAAAACTGAATCGAGGATTTCAGTTGCCGTGCCAGTCTTGCACATACACACTGGGCCCAGCAACCACACGTGATCTATTGACTCCAAGTTGCAGCTCTTGTGCATGAGGCTAGATGGCGTTGTGCTTTCAAAAGCTAATCTGCAAAACAACAGGGCTTTGTGCCAAGTCAGCCACCGATAACAGCAGTGAGGCTTCTCAGGTAGCAACACTAGCTGTGGACATTTCCACTGCACAGATGACAGCATCAATGGGAGAAAAAGCACATCACGGAATGTTTCTTTTAAGAAATCTGAATGGGAAATCTTTCTCAGGGGCAAAACTACCACATGGAAAATGTTTCCATTTGTCAGCGGATCATCTAATTCCCTCATTGCCATGCAATTATGGTGAAATGAAGAGATGCAGCAGATTGACAAAGCCAGTGCTACAGTAGGCCTATAAGCATTTCTGACAAGGGGGTAAGGATTAGGAAAGAGAAGGGGCCTGAGTGCAGGATAAGCCGTGTCGCTGCTTAGGTTCTGGGAAGTTTTTGGGCAACTCAGCAACAAGGCATTGAGAGTCTGCCACTGCACATTTAGCCTGTGTGGTTGTAAGGTCAGCCTTGCCTTCTTGTTCGGTTGCCATGCTGTACAGAGTGGCTTCAGCCAAGCCAAACAGCCCTTTGCTCCACCGTCACACACACACACACACACACACACACACACACACACACAGACACACACACACACACACAGACACACATTGCTTCTTAATTTAGACTTTCTTTTCAATATCTTCTCAATCTGTGTGTGTTGGATCCTACTGCAGCTCTTTGAGGCAGCCCAGCTGAGCTGTTCCCTTCACCTTTCTTATTACTCTACATGTCTATCTGTCCATCTGTCTGTGTGTCTATCTCCCAAATTCTCCACCGGCCGTATATTGTTTTTCTGTTGATGCTGAAATACGGAATTCACTTTGCATCAGTCATTTATGCCGCAGGAACCGCAATACTTACTGCAGACGCAATACAGATTACTCAAAACAGGACATTTGCCCCATCAAATCGTCTTATTGCACTTTCTTTGTTCGCTGTGTCCTTATTGCCTGCACTTTCACCCTTCAATGGAATGCACTGCCATTCCAAGAAACATATTTTTTCATCACGGTGGAAAGAAAAATGTGAAAGTGCATGAGTGTGTGTTTGTCTGAAAAATGCCACCTACTTTAGTTTTTGGGTGGTGTGGAGCTAAAAGTGAATCGGTCCCTTAAGTGTTACTGGAAGCATTAGCCAAAAGAGAGAGGTGAAACTCAAGGAGGTGCTTGAGCGAAATCTCATATACTGTATGCTGGTGATAAGCTAAGGCACACGCACGTACACACACAGGAGAGAGACTCATTAAGGAGGTCATAAATCACAGGGAGCAGTGCCAGAGAGCGATCACTCTCCCACTGTCTAAACACTGCTCTCACTCAGCCTTATTAGCAGGAGTCCAGCTCTCACCCAGACTGGAGATATTAGCCTCCTCGCCAGAGATAATCCCGAAGATCACATTACGGTTGCCAGAGGTACCAGGACAACCCGAGGAGATGTCGAGTTCATGGGAGGCAAGCATCATACACAGCTATTCTATTATCTGCTCTTGGTCATCTTCATGTTCTGCACATTACATGGGAATGAATGATTTTATTGTCACAGCACTGTAACACCAGAAATGGGTTGCATCAACTTTTCATTAATCTATCACTAAGCTTGTATGTCAAGTTCTCAAACTCTTAGTAACTAGCTAGTTTCAAACTGTTATTAATTACTAAATTTACTAGATTTACTAAATCGGGTATCACTATCAAAATTGTCCTATGGCCTTCACACACCTGGACGTCCGAACACCTGGAAGTCCGGACCAAGGTCCATGTTGACGTTTTTTATGTTTTTTGTTACATTATATACATTTGATCTGGTTGCAGTTATGCAAGCGCACTAAAGAATCATACATGACATAACTACGTCTTGTCCTCATCACACACCTGAGCTGCTAGTAATTGATTGGTTTGTACACGGGCTTCCCCATCCTCTCGCATCTTCTCCCTGGTGTCGGAATTTTCTGCTGCTCTCCTCATGCTACCCGGCTGTTTTTGTTGTGTTGCGCAGTTGAGAAGCAAGACACTTAACAAGAAAACTACAAATGTTATCTCTGGTCTGATAGCTGAAAGCTGCTCTAAGCACACACTAAGCACTGAGCTTTTCTTTAAAGGAGCTCCCCCGGTCTTATAACACGACAATAGTCTACCAGAACTTCCTGCTGGCCTATTTGGTCCGACAGTCCAAACCATCCAATTCATGTTTTCACACTAAAAACAAACCGGGTCATGGTTCCTGTTTGACCAGGACCGAGACTACCTCTTTTGGTCGCAGCCAATGTTGGCTGTTTGGTCCGGACCATGGTCTGGGGGAGCTTTCACACATGTAATTTTGGTTCGGATCAAACTGAAAAGTCCGAAAGTCCGGGCTTAACAAGTTAGGTGTGAAAGCCCCGTTATCTAGTAAAGGCCATAGCAATGTGTAAACCACTTGCTAAATACATGTAGCATCCAATCATGAGCAATCAACAGTGTAAACAGGAAGTTACTCTAGCATCAGGAGCGGTGCTTCTATAGAACAGTAACATATTGAACTCCCGACCATTTTTTGTAAATACAGGTACGTTTTGGTTTATATATGCAGACATGGAAAACATGTATTTTCTTCAGAGAATAAGTGTAAACACTGATCAGTGGAAAATGTCTGATTAAATTTACTCAGTCGATTATATTGGTTCAGTCTAACTTCACAGGAATTTGATGAAATAATTAAACATGCTAATGTCAAAAGGACAGATGTTACATGTTCATAGGAACTGTGGAATGAATGTAAAATTGCAATGGGGCTCATTTCATATGTCTGTAAGCTTGTTAAGATCATTACCCTCCTGTGTTATCACATGATGAGCTGGTATAGACAGGTTACATCGGTGTGGGACAGTGGAAAAAAACAAAAGGCTTAAAAACGGGATGAGAGACATAGGTTGTGAACTGTTGCGTGTGATCGAGAAGTCATGTAACAGTTACATTGAATTATAGGTACGCTCCTCCCTATGGGGGCGACTGAAGAACAATTGGTCCAGGAGAGCGTTAAGAAGCGTGGACACACCTGATTGCCACCAAGGGGCCGATAGGACCTGGCCCCGGCCAACCAATGGGAGAAGACTACGGCCAAGTAGAATAATATATTAACTCTCTTGATTAGGGAATCGGGACAATTCTGCAGAGCGCCAGGGTGAAGCAGAAGGCCCGCATCGATGTGAGTCTTGTAATCTTTTTGCTCATTACTCACAAAAAATAGAGATCAAATGAGAGAAGCTTTTGGGGCTTTTGTGACTTCCTCTCAATTAAGGAACCCAACAGGCATAATTTAAATGTAGTTTAAATTCAAAACTGTTTATGATCAAGCGTCATGTCGGATATGCTAGGTTAGTCATGCTATGACAACAAGCTAGCAGCAGTCAATTGGATCTCTCTTCCGCTCAATGTAAAAGAGAGATTTCATATGATTAATGATTATAATGTTTCTGTAGGGGATTGATTAGGTTCAAGATCAATACCACTGTCTCCATTGCTTTGCCAGATGTTGAGATGTCTGGCTTTCAGCACAAACTTTCCAGCCCATAATCTGTTAAGGAACAGAAGCCTCACTGTTGAATTTTGACTTAATTATGTCAGTGACCTTTTTCTAAGTAGGTGAAGCCTCTGCTATTAAAACTAATTTTCCTCAAGAGAGTTGTAGGCAAAACAGAAGCTTTAACCGAACCTAAAGTTGCAAAAAAACATCTATAAACAACAAAAGAGGTCTGATTACTGCTAACAGTAATGGACACATGGATTTCAACCAGAGATACCTTATAACAGTACAATTTTTGATTATTTAATAGGGAGTGTGTAACATGTTGGCAAAAATGCTGAGTGTGCGTATGTGCGTGTGTAGTTGGGATGTTGTGTGTCATCAGTCTGTGATGTCTAATGTACAACCCAGTGACAGTTGAATGGACACTTTTATCGTCCAGTTTCCTTTTCTTTATTACCCGCTGTTATTGGCCCTGAGTTGCCAAGGATACCCTGGCACCATTTTTTAATCTTGACATCATCGAGGTCATATGTCAGGGGGGTGGAGCTTTCTAGACTTTCCTTGAACTTTCCCATGATCAGACAAGCCCTCATCTGAGAATGTTACCATCTTCACACATGGCAAAGTATATAGCAACCACACGCTTGTAATTAAAACACTAACAATCAAAAATCCTGGATGTAACATATATGTTTGTTATGTCAGCCCACAGAAAATGCAGATCTCCTTTCTTTCAAACTCTTTACATTTAAAAAGTATATTTCTACCAAGAGAAAAGATTTTTCTTCTTTGCTTCTTCTCATTCTGATCTTGTGTGAAAAAATGGTGGTTCAACTCAAACTCAATCTTTTAATTCTGAAAAAACTCTAAAGAATTACTAAATTCATTATTTTGAGTTCAACTACATTATCACTGTGGAAAATAATATTAAAGTAACATGCTGAGTAGAACTGAAAGGATTAGTTGATTAATCAATTACTCGATAAAAGGATGACAGAGAGATTCCTTTGACCAGGGCCATGCCAACTCTTTTCCAATGAAAGTAGCTAAAAGTAGCTAGATGGCATCATGCACTCATTTGCATATTGGTGACGTCATATTGCAACCCTTTGCATGAGTGCTTGGGTCAGGTGCAGCAGTGCAGAGATCAAAAGAAAGGGTACGTAGAAAGAATTTTTCAGCCAAATAATCCAAACTCACTACAGAAACGTATGATTGTTTTACTGTTGAACTAAACAGGGTGAAGCAGCGTTCAGTTTCTATGCTCCTCATATCTGGAATAAACTCCCAGAAACCTGTAGATCCGCTGCTACTTCAGTTCTTTTAAATCAAGGCTGAAGACCTTTCTTTTTGATGCTGCCTTTCTTTAAATGACTGCTCATTTCTTTAAATTTCTAATACTGCACTGTAACTTTTATTCTTGTGTTTTATGTGTCCTAATGTTTCTATTTTGTTTTTAACTGTCTATTCATGTGTTTTATTAGTTTTTAATGCTTATGATTTTTAACTGTTTGTACTTGTGTTTTATCTGTTTAACTGATTTTGTGTAAAGCACTTTGAATTGCCCTGTTGCTGAAATGTGCTATACAAATGAAGCTGCCTTGCCTTGCCTTGCCTTGTTGAGGCCCCTTACAAAATCCATTAAACACATGTATTGAAATGCACTAATAAAGTAGTAATCTGACTTACCAGATTTTCAGAGCAGGTATAAACCCGGATGTCAGGCATCCCCTCTCCTTCTGCTATCTCTACTATCTATTTTGCAATAGCACTTTCGCTGCGTCTGGGGCTTAGCACGGCCCAAGACGATTGTGACTGATTTAAAGAAATACACACAATCCAGAATGTTTTTTATCCCCTACTATAGAAGTGATTCCTCTACCAACCCTGCACTGCTATTATGATTTTTCCAGCACTAGGGGTGTATACCTTGCCAAAAAACAATGCTAGCATTTGTCCCGCCGATGATGCCGACCAACCCCCCTGGCTCATGGACTATACACCAGAACGGTCACTCATGCAGCCTGACCATACTCCAGCCAGTGCTCACACAGTTCTGTTGGGTTAGGACTAACAATGTGAGACTACGGTAATTGTGCAAAAAACTCTACAACCACTCTCCAGTCACCTTCTTTGCCCTGTGTGATCACCACTACGGCCATATGTTGCTTCTCTAAGAGGCTCCGACAGCTTCGATGCCGCACGAACCGCTACAGAAAATCATTCATACCACAGGCAAGAACACTTTTTAACATGTCATCACTGGGTGCTAGATAAGACTTTTGGACACCACACTACTGCACTATACTATATATTATACTATACTAATACTGCACAAAGTGCAACCTGCACAATTAGTTTATTTACATTTTAGCATATTATTTAAGCAGTTGAACATTTTTGTTTTCCCATCCTGTACATATTCAAATATTTGTTCTTTTATTTTATTCAGATTATTATTTCATGTATGCTGTATGTATGTATATTTTTTCCTAGTATTTCATTTATATTTATATTCTTTGCTTTGTGATTGATTTTGCTGCCGTAACACCGGAATTTCCCATTTTTCTTGGGATCATTAAACATCTATCTATCTATCTATTCTATCTATCTATCTATCTGTATTAGGAAACATGTGTGCTAAATTTGAATCACATATTCTAATTGATTTTTATTTTGTGATGTCTTCATTTGTTCAGCCCACAAATCAACTATTAAAAAAGCATCTTCCCAACCATCATGTGAATCGGCCTGATTGCCAGTCTACCCTGTCCACATGCCCTCTGAGGGCCACACAGCCTTAACCCTTGTGTTGTCCTCGGGTCAAATTGAACCGTTTCAATGTGTTTCATATCGGAAATATGGATAACTTTCAACCAAATTTCCCAATAATAAAATGGATGATTACAACGTTCTTCAGGTAAAATGAATGATTACTTTCATTGGATTTTTTGGGTGTTTTATTGAATCTTAAGAAGAAGAATTGAATCTTATAGCATTTTAATTCTTTTTTTTTAATGGTTTCAAAACAGTATCCGGACTAAACTTTGACATCTACCCATCTGTGATCCACTCAAAATCCTCTGATCTTAACTAGTTCATATCTTATCTAATTCATAATTTCTGCCTTTAACTAAAAACTTACGTAAGATTTGATATAAATGAGGTTTGCTGACCCTGAATTCCAATAATAAGCGTAAAACCTATGATTCAACCAGCTCATGTTTAAAAAAAAGCGGCAAAAGCTGGAAAGAGGGACAAATAAATCAGAAAAAGCAACAAAAACATCACAAAAGCTACAAAAAAAATTATATTTTGACCTTGAAGGACAAGTTCATTGGTTGACGGGAAGACGACACAAGGGTAAAGTATTGCATCACTATACAGAACCAGAAAACTTAACCTAGATTGTAGACTTTCATCAGGCTTTCTGCCCAACACAAGCACAATGTTCCAGCAGGAAAGGAATCCATACTTGATTGATCGGTATGCCTCTTTTCTCACGAACTGAGTCCAGCTCGTAAAGATGAACAAAACCCTTTCATCTGCCATCGCGACCCATGCCGAGGGATGGAAGAACCAAGCAGGAGTTTTCATTTAAAAACTTGGGTGCGATGATAAACTACCTGCTATACTGGATCGACCACGATGAATTCTTTTCTCTGCCACCTTAAGTCTTTTGGGGGCGTTTAGACAAATTCTTCTTTTGTTCTTTACTTCTGTGAATATAATGTTTCTACAGTATTGTAATACTACATGATTATTAGTGTTTGTCCACCACTTTAAAGTCAAAATATGCTCAAAGATTGAAGGTCATCCCCTTGAGAAACTCTGCAAATCAGCCTGCCATAACTGACCAAAAGCATTATCTCTGACCCAAGCATGTCCTGAACAGTGAAAACACAGCTACCATTAAATCAGAATTAGAGTACGGGATTCCCCATTTTAATAAGGTTCGACTGAAGAGCTCATTTGTGCAGCAGTCAGTCCTAAAACTTAATATGGAGCTTAATCCTAGATCAAATGTACGTTAAAGGGTTTTGAACATATTGTCTTCTGTGAATGTAATGTAAAGTGTCCTTGTTCCTTGTCTTACATTTTTGTCTTTGCAAGCCTGGGAATGGGACTGACATAGAGGCTGTATAAATAGCCTCATGGTTGCTCAGAGGAAACACCCAGAGCCACCCAACACAATGATAACACACACACACACACACACACACACACACACACACACACACATATACACCGGCTCCTATGGGAAACTATTACGGTTTAGTGTGTACTGTAAAACAGTCAACACTATCGGGTTGGAAATCAGTCAGTCGGCATCTGTCGGGGGTTTTAAATTTTTTTTTAAAGTGTGTGTGTATGTGTGTGTGTGTGTGTGTGTGTGTGTGTGTGTGTGTGTGTGTGTGTGTGTGTGTGTATGTGTGTGTGTGTGTGTGTGTGTGTGTGTGTGTGTGTGTGTGGATAAGCCTGCAGTGCACATACATCACACATACCCTGCTATTATCTCTGCTGTGAGGAGTACCTCTTAAAGTTCTGCTTGGCTGTTTCCATGTGGTCGCCCAGGATATTAATCACTGCATCAACAGTAACGTGTGTGTGTGTGTGTGTGTGTGTGTGTGTGTGTGTGTGTGTGTGTGTGTGTGTGTGTGTGTTTTATGGTGGAGTACCTGCTGAAGTGGCTTCCCTGGAAGGAAGTGACGTTTGAGTCGGAAAGTGTGTGACCTCAGAGGGATTTCCATCTGACTGTTTGTGTGCAGGGTGTGTGTTTTTGCGTGCGTGCTTTTCTCCTGCAGGGTGTCAATTACCGAGAAGATTACCTGGTATCTGTAAATCACAGTGAAAGTTAGCTCACTGAGCAAACAGAACAGGGAATTGTCAGCCACAACAAAGGAGAGATTTAACACACCAAGAGTCACAGAGGCTTTCAAATCAGGTTTAATCCAAAGAATGCAGATTGTGTTTTTTTGGAGCAGTGCACTTGTTATAATGGGTGCTCCTTTTAGTCAATGGTGAAGAGTTGTCTGGTTGGAAAAGAGGGACAGAAAAAGAGAAAAATACAGTTTATCATAAAGCATAAGGAGTGAAAGCGTTGAAGAAGAAAAAGGATCGGGATAGAATACAAAAATGCAGGTAGAAGGAAGTCCGTCCAAAATTCCTCAAATGTTGTCAATAGTTTGGAGCGTGTAGAAACTAGAAAACTGAAGCAAGACTCCATTCCATCACAGAGTAAATGAGTTATAGAGAAAATTCACGAAGAGACAGATACTTTGACAGTGTCAAATGTACATGACTGCAGGTGAACGTGTCAGGCAGGATTGTACGTTGACACAGTAAACCATAAATGAGTGCATGTCCTCAGCCATGGGAAGGTAAACTACAGTATATTGGGTAACACAAACACACAAGCACACGCACAGTCACACACAGTTAGAATTCCAACGCCAGGGACAACCACGTCGTCAGGTAAAGGCATTGTGTGCCATCCTATAATTCATGAATTGTGACTTGTTTCTGAGCGCCTGACAGGTCAAACAGCCATAAGAAAAAGGTGGCATGTTAAGAATTGTGTGTGTTTATCTGTGTGTGTGTGTGTGTGTGTGTGTGTGTGTGTGTGTCGTTTCCTCGGCTGTGAACTGCTCCTGGCTTGCGCCCATAGATGTATTAAGAGCGTGCGCCTAGAAATGCACCATTACAATAGCAATCCACCATGGAACCAGCGCCTGCTTTTAAAGGGAATGTGCAATAACGCTCTGATTGGTTTATTGCACGCTGGGCCCAAACCACACCTATGAGTAATGTAGCTACTTCAGACCAACCCATTTCAGATTTGCTGTATCATAGCAACAGTGCTCGAGATCCGCCCACAAAACTACTTGCGTTTGGCGTTTGATTCATGCGTTTCAGCTTGTTAAAATAGGGCCCTTAATGTTTATATCCGTTCATTATCATGCACTTTTAGCTAAACTCAGGAAAACTCCCCTAAATTCAGTTTAGCCTCTCAGGTGGTCTGGGACAGGTCTACTTTCTGTCCCCAGAGTCAGAACTAAACAGGGTGAAGCAGCATTCAGTTTCTATGCTCCTCATATCTGGAATAAACTCCCAGAAACCTGTAGATCCGCTGCTACTCTCAGTTCTTTTAAATCAAGGCTGAAGACCTTTCTTTTTGATGCTGCCTTTCTTTAAATGACTGCTCATTTCTTTAAATTTCTTATGCTGCACTGTAACTTTTATTCTTGTTTTTATGTGTCTATTTTTTTTAACTGTCTGTTCATGTGTTTTTACCGGTTTTTAATGCTTATGATTTTTAACTGTTTTTACTTGTGTTTTATCTGTTTAACTGATTTTGTGTAAAGCACTTTGAATTGCCCTGTTACTGAAATGTGCTCTACAGATAAAGCTGCCTTGCCTTGCCTTAGCCAATTTAAAATATACTTCATATTTGTGATATCACCTACATTTTTGTTCATGTTGTGTCCATGTTAACGGAAATGCTAACACTCTGGGTACTCTGTAGAGAAATAGCCAGATATTATTTTCTGAAAAAAAAGATTTCAAGCTCTTTTTCGCACATGCCAGCAAGATGTAAGAAGACGTTTTATCTTCCTGGCATTCATTTGGTATAAAGCGTCAGAGAGGTTACCATCAGTGTCCTGTCTGCAATTTACTGACATCATGCTGCAGGATTTAAATGTATTACAGTCAAACAGTTTTGGAGCCACAAACATCCAACGTTGCCACGTGCAGCCTTAAACAGGAAAATCAAACTGAGAACAAACAGATGGTTTTGCTAGAATTAAACAATAAAATATCTGTTGTTCATCACAGCTCGACATATGTGTGAAATTCCGCACATTATTCAGCATCAGCACTGGATCAGCGTGAAGCAGACTACAGCCTGGTATGTGTTGTCCTGGTGCGGTTGGGAGTCAGTGTGTTCTGGTGCAGGTTAAGGAGGATACTGAGGAGCTTTAAGTGCTTTCACTCTTCCTTTGTCTGCTCTCACCTCCTCTGTCTCTGTCCGACCACCTTTCTTTTCCCAAATAACTTTTTGAGACAATACGATCCAGCTGTGAGGTTGTTAAAACCTCTGGAACGTAACTAAAGAGGCAGCACGGCCTGCAAATGGCTTCAATTAGCCTGTCACATGCTAATAAAGCTACTTAAAAAAAAGGGACAACTAGCCAAGTCAAACACTCACACACACACACAGATATACACGTATATGACCAGAAAAAGCATCAAGTCTTCATACTTGTCATGTTTTAAATATGGTATAGTCTCTGTGACAACACCCACATGTTTCTGTAGAGCCGTTGTGAAGCCCATTGTGGGCTGGCTGTCGCCATCTCTGCAGTGCCTGATGCCACACTTACTCCTAGCAAATCCCAAAATGGGCAAAAAAGTGGAGCGTGGTTGGAGCTGAGGCGGACTGAATGAAACCTGCAGACTATGCTAGCCTCCTGTGACGGCAGCCACCTGTCACTCAAAGCAGGACACCCTTAATTATGCAGAACTTTGATTTCTGATTAGGATTTATAAGGGTGAGTTATAAAAAAAAGTTCAAACCCAGTGCCATGGGGATTAAGGGAAAACTTAGCTGTAGCATGCATGCATGGGATTTTCCATTTCTGGTCTACTCCTTCCTCTGCTGAATTATTTATTTGAATATTTTCATCCCCTGGACCAAATGCATCCGCCCCTCAAAGTGATCAATGCTACTTCACCAACACAGCATAATATATACCTAAAAATAAGTACTTTACACATAGAAACTGAAACACATGCACACCAAAAAACACACTAATACACACAAAAACCCCACATAGTACCATTTAGAAAGACACACAAAAGTGACAGACAGGAACACACTCCCCATGTACAGTACATGTAAATTCACAGAAAGTGAGCACACACAAATACACACATGCAGACAATTACTGTAGAAAAACAAAGTTCCAGTGCCAAGTGTGTCGTGTCAGTGGGACGTCCCGGTTCCTGTTTTCACTCTGTAACACTCAGTGTGACTGAGACACGCTCAACATCCCTGTCCATGTTGTCTGCAGTCTGAGACACACAAGGCTGACAGCTCTCATTGACAAACACCCAGAGCTCAAAATCCATCTTCATCATCCCGAGACACAAACTACAAACACATATCCAGACTTTCTTCCACATCTGGGACGTCGGTGTGTGCGTGTGTACGCCTGAAGTAATGAGAAAGAGGGTCAGTTTATTTCAGTTAAAGTGCGTTTCCCAGATGGTTATTATGACTAAACATTTTTTATCAGTTGCCATCACTCATCAGCAGTGCCGCTGCTAGCCATTTTGGTGCACTAAGCATGATTCCTTTAGGACTCCCCCCCCCAACCCGAGAAATAAACACAATTCTTTTTGCAACTTTTTATTACCAAACATGTAACTCAATACCAATAACACAATTCCAGCATCACAATGTAACACCTAAAACAGTAAAACTCAAAAGGAAAATTAACTTTGTAAAGTATTGGGATGTGCAAAATCTTTGTAGATATCAAATAATCACATACAAATCATCATATATAAATAAATACAAACTTAAAAGCATTAATATACAAGTAAGAAATCTTCAATAAAGCAAAGATTTAGAAGCAGAACAGTCACACAATTGTACTTTACTTTGTGCACACACTGTGTAGAACAGCTAAAACACATATTCAAGTATTGAGAAGTGCACAATGTTATCAAAATAAACCAAAGATTTTCCAAAATCAATCAAATAAGAAAAGAAGAAGTGCTCAAATCCAAACATATAATAGCATCACAGTATGATACAATGTAGTACTGCATTCATTTAGAGATATGAAGAAAAATGATCAGTATAGAAAGAGACAAACAAAGAATCTCATACCCAAAAAAATATAAACATTTAAAACTGAAAGCATTCAGCTTTCAGTTTACTGAAATAAAATCAGTATTATAATTATTTTGAGAATGATGATTTTTCATTAGGCTATTTTAGTGCCACCCTCTCAGCACTTGGTGCCCTACACGCAGTTCATGGTGGTAGCGGCGGCGCTGTTCATCAGTATTTGACTTGATGTTTTTTCAAAGATCCATGAGTGATGATACTTGACTTTAATGGACGGCACATGAACATCAACAAGCACCACAAATCAAATGGTTCCATGTATGTTGAAGTTAGTAATTTGGTTAGACTGCTAAAGGTTTAGAAAGATATGATATTTCAATTTCAAAATTCATTCAAATTCAAATATAACTCATTTGTGGTGCATTACCATGCACAGATTCATGAACAGGCTACATTCTACCGTTCACCTCATACCCAAACAACATTATATGTCGATCTCCAAAAACTCCCAAAATGACACATACGACCATTTACAGCCGCTCAGTGGCGCTTTAATCACGTAAAAGTTATCATGTGACCCTTCTATACACATAAGACATGTTGTGAAATGGAACTGGTTAAGTTTAGGCAACCTAATACTTTAGTTAGGGTTTGTAAAACAGGGATTGGCTTAAATTGAGTTAAGGTTAAGGTAGGAAAAAACAACCTATATGGTCGTATGGTTTGGAGGACTTGGTATCGGGCCTGTGATGGTACGGTGTGAAATGAGACTGGTAGTTTGGACAGAGGAGAGGGGGGTTGTGATTCCTCAGAGAGGAATGAATGCGGCCAATCCAAGTTGACTACAGATGCCACCGTCCGTAAAACATATTTCAGAACTTTTGACACCCAAAATCTTTTAGGTAAGGTCCTTTTTATTTAACAACACATTTTACACTCGTGTTTATCACCTTGAAGCAGCTTCTATTTAGAGTTGTACAATCTTGTAAGATCTAAAACTGGAATGAATAAGTGCTTTTGAAAACATCCCCCATCAAATAAGTTTGGTGACGCAGAGACAGAGGAATGATCATGTTTTTTTTTTTCTTCTTTCCTTTGTGTTATGCCGTGCCTTGTCTGACAGGAAACAGGAAGTAGGGAGTATCCTGCTGTCTTTCCACCACCGATTGGTTCCCATTGTCACGACTGATTACATCATCAGGGGTTTCACCAATGTTTGACAGCAGTCATTAAGAGGCCTTTGGTCAGATTAAAATGTTGAGACTGGCAACAGGTATTGTGTTTCCTTCTCGCGCTTCTGCCAGACTTTATTTCACACATAAACAACTACTTTAAATGTGTTCTCAGTTTCACATTCCTTCTCATAGGAACGTCATTGAGTAAGTTACCTAAATGAAAGTAAAATACACTTCTTTGGTCAGCTGCTTACAGCTTTGGCAACTGGATGTTTTAACTAATAACTGCAATGGTACTTGTTACAAATAAGATTCCAGATGCACAGGCTGAATACGTGCTAATATGCTTACATATTAGCAGATTGCTGTTAATTCTATTAAGGAAATAGTATAGCTGGTGTGGGACACTACACAAGCAAAAGTTAACTCTGTACATGCAGTATTTCAAACTGTTTCCAGTGGTAGAGTGGTTGACTGCCAATCAGTTGTCCTTGGGCAAGACGCTGAAACCCCAGTTGGGTCCAATGCTGCACATCAGAGTGTAAATATGTGTTTATCTGATGAGCAAGTCACACCTTGTAAAAGAAAAGCGCTATATAAATACAGTACATTTACATTTACATAGGAGCCTTGAAATAGGTCAATATACCTAACACACGTTCTGTAAGTGAAGCTAGCTTGCTCGGCATTAGCTGTAGCATTCCAACCACGTTCCTCCGTGTTCCTCATACTTCATCCAGTATCCAGCATAAAACACAGAAAAGCATTCACACATTGTACTTATATTATTTTGACCACATGTGTGTGTTTTTGCTAAAGCAATTAACCTGAAGAGAACATAAAAATGATGAGACTGGCACCAGGTATTGTGTTTGCTTCTCTAACTTCTGCCAGACAGACGAGAGTTGACTAAAGCCGCAATATGCCGTCTCATTGGGAGGCGAGGCCCCCCTCGGGCCCCCTCGCGCCCCCTCGGGCCCCCTGGTTCAAAATATATATAATTAAACCACATAATGTGACCACACATTGCTGCACATCACACTTCTACCAGCAGGTCTTTGGTTTTGGTGTGGGCTACTGTCATCTGAATATGTACACATGATATCACAGTGTCTGGAAAGTAAGCCGGTAGTATTCATTTCCTAAACTTGTGTTTAAATAAACTACTCCAGGGCTAGTGTTCAATCATGTATGGATGTAGATGCCTTTTTGTGAATAAAGTCAGTTTCAACGAACAAATATTGACCCACAGATAAAAATCTTGCAGGATTGACCTGTAGATCTGCAGATACAAGGATGTGTGGAGGATGTGCAATTTGTTCCGGATCAGGGAGTACGACACAACTCCCTTAGAAGCAATAAGATAATCAATCAGCAGCAGACGACCATTTGTACTTGCCACTGAGATAGAGGCGTCATTATATTTTCGGTGCACCTTCTCTCTCGCTCACACTCACACTCTTCCTCTCTCAAGCCTCGACTTGTCTGTCGATGTGTTGCTTGGCGAGTGCCTGTGTGTAGATAGACTGATTGCAGAATCCAGCAATGATAAACAACACTAATGAACTGAGAGGTTACAGAGTACATAACCTGAGGAAAGAAAATGAGACGGGAGCACAGGGGGACATTAATTCATTATGGATTCTCACAGATAACCAGCAACTTCATTATACAAATACATCTTTGTTGCACTAGGTTGATTGACATGAGCTCATTAGTGATTTTACCTACAGGATACACAGTTTATCAAAAAAACTGATGGAAACATTTTCTGGTTCACAGAAAGGCATTTTATGTTTCTGAGTTGGACTAAATGTAAGAATGGGGTAGATTTTATTTGCAAGGAAAAATGTAGGACCTGTTTGTGTTTATTGATATATGAAAACTACTCTGTATTAGCCAAGGGAGTGATGTATGTGTTCCTACTACTAGTAGCTGTGGTAGTCTTTGCAAGGAGCATTCGACTTACCCTGCTCAAAGAAATATGTAAATGTATGCATTAGTCTTTCTGTAAGTTGTCTTACAACAACTTGTAAAACTGGATTTTCCGTTATACGTCGTTATTTTTTGTTAATGTAGCAACATAGCTAACTTGCTATGAAGGAAATGACGTGAAGTTGCTGGAGATATCTTCGCAACCCTTGTTCCAGAAGTAAAAGTCCCATTGGTTGACTATGACTCCCAAGGTGCATGTCCGCAAGAAACATCCAATCAGCCATTTTTCAAATTTTGTCATGTGCAAGGCGGGCGGAAGCTAAAGATATGCTGTAAATTATGAAAACAAAAAGTTATAACCTGTAGCTTAAATCAATCCTCCTGCGCTCAGACCTGCAGAGGATGTGTTTGCTTTTGCTCAAGAAGTCCTGATAAACTCTAGGTAGAAAACATGTAGAATAACTTGCAAGGACAGCAAGAGCATTTGAGAATGACAGCTATGCAGCTTACATCAGTTTGCCTTTTTGAGCTTGACCAAAGGGGGAGGAAAATCAATTCAAGTCTCGCCATGCTTTTCATCACTATGGTAAATATACGTACGCTTAGTTTCTAGCATCCTTTATCCAGGGATCTACTGAATGTGGAACAAATGCCAGCTGACTTTGAAATTGACCCAATTCTACAACATAGTTGATGTGCCACAGCACGGTAATCTTCTTGCCATTTGTGGACTTTGTTAATTTATAGCAATGCTAGGAGAACTACTGATCACTTTATAAGAGTCCATATAATTTGCTACAGTTGGTTCATCACAGACTCTCCAGCAGCCTTATCATGTATGCGTGGCAGCAGCTGACAGAAGCATGCGAATAGTGTGTGGTGGCATGTGTGTTTACCTGGCCACCATAGGAGGTCTGCGCAGCCAACACAGTAACGGGACACATGACAGAGATCTATGGCTTAAGTAACACACACACACAAACACGAGCACATGCAGCACATTTCTTACACCAATGCCTAGCCCTGGGAGTCCAGGGAGATTTGGGAACCATTCAGAGTTTTGTTCACAAGGCAGTAGCAACCTTTATCCTCCTGTGTTTGTCAAGGCCCTTTTAAACAAATCCGTTAGGACCAGGCGCCTCAGGGTTGAACTGCCCAGCGTGGGCACGCAGATGGCTTGGCCTGGTTTTCAGACATTCACATACATTATGATTGGCGTGTACAGGTACTGATGATCCAGACCCAGCAGGGGTCTTGGGCTGTTTGGACAGGAAGACTGCTTAGAGTGGACTAAGCAGGTCAGATGAGAAAGATCAATGGAGAAGAACTGCCAGGAGGAGAATTTCTCATGGGGAAAGAAAAACCACAAGACAGACTGACTCATTTTACCAACACAAACCCAAAATACCACCATGTCAGGAAATTAAAGCCCAGCTTATATGGAATACTCTTTTGATGAAAGTGACTTGTTTCAGCATACACTAAATCCTAAAAATTTGGTCAAAACTAAATATATCATAGACCTGTAGAGCAATTGGGCTTTTTTTTTTTTTTAAATGTGAAGGGAATACTTTAGGGGCACAGCATGAAATTCTGGGCCCTGTAGAAATGGCGTTCTCTATGGGCCCCTCCTCACAGCCACAGCTATTCATTCTGGCATCTTTTTGGGCCCTCCTCACATGAGGGCCCTGGGTACTCAGTCCCCTTTCTTTTTTTTTTTTTTTTACAAAAGGCTTTATTGAACTTGTACAAGTTACATGTTATGACATACATTAGAGAGCACAAGAGATATATACAAAACTACAAAATTACAAAGTCCCCTTTCCACCCCCAGTCCTATTACTACTCTAGGTCCTTTACTACCTCAAACAACTTGATGTTTTAAATGTTAAACATATAAGTAGGATTTTCTTATGTTGTAAATTGATTAACAAGATTTTAAATGAGAAAACTAACAGAGATTAACAGAGATTTCTCTTATTTTACTTTTTTTTTGCCCCACTCACCTGACACCTGCTCTACATATATTTATTAATAACGTAAAATAACGTAAATAGATTAGTTTCCGAATAATGTCACCAGGAAGGAAACACTTCCAATCCAATTCCATTTGTCAAAATAGTACAATAACCTCAATTTACATCTGGTTATTCCAATAATGTTGAACTAAAGACTAAAACACATGTTTGCTAAATAGGTTTCACATACCAGTAAAGAATTTCTTAAGTTTTATTAGTGCAACTTTAATTTAGTAAATAAATCACTAGTACTGAAAGTACCTCCTGATCATTGAGAACTGAAGGACATAAACTTAAAAAGAATCCTATGTGTCATATATCAGAGTTATTTGGCGGGTTTGCTGTGAGGACTAGCTGAACCACTCATTTGCCAAGCATAACCATTTACAGAAGTTTCAGCTGGTGACATTGCTGCATGGACCAGATAGAAACAAATGATCTCTGGGAGACTGCTGCAAAATGAGCCGTTGGAATTCACATATGGGGAGGAAAATGGCCAGTATTTTCACAAAAAAAAAAAATGCAAGGAAAAAACCTTTCCTTGCATTCAAAACAGATGTTCCGTGTCTAAATTAAATCATTAATTCATATCAACCCTTGCTAAAAAAGTCAATTGATATGTATGAATTAGAAGTATCTTATATAGTCCTACATGACATATACGTACAAATCCAGTTTGAGAAATATTTTACTGTATTTCTATGAATTTATACAATTTATAATTGCATGTGCAGTGCATGTTTAATCTAAGCTTGAGTTCTACAATATGCTTCTTTTAAAGCTTTAGTGTGTAACTTTTGTACATTACTGAACATCCGTTATATTCAAGCCATTGCCAAATGAGTGGCTACAAACCTAACAAAGACTATCAGCTCTACACAACTCCCTTTGTAGTTCTCAGAATGGCTGCGTTTAGACATTGTTGTCATCCAGCGACTTTTGCGCGCAGAAACTTGATTGAAGATAATTCCTCTTCTGAAGAGATTGGATTTGTACTCTCCGTGTCCTCCGTGGCTACTAGTAACTGCATGGAGGAAGGGGGGCTTGTGTGCAATTACTGAAGGCTTGTGACATTTGAATGCAACAACAGTGGTGTTGTCATTGCTTAGATTTCCTCATAGGGGCGACAGAAACTACGCACTATAGCTTTAACCTCCAAACTGTCGATGGAAAACGTGCAAAGTAGTCTTCACCATTGGTTACCTCTGTTGCAAAGGACAATATGTTGTCTGAAAGGAACAACTGCAAGAGAGCTGCCCAAAGAAAGCTTCACTTATATCTCATAAAACCCATCTGTCCTAATGGCTGCTAAAGCGGGTTACCTGGCTACAGCAGCAGGAATTCTCCGGGACAATGGCAGTTAACGGCTGTGTGGCCGAGTGATGGTTGGTTTAGTGAGGGCAAGGCATTTCTCAATGGTCTTTAGTGGCCACTCCACACCGAGCTTTTATGACCTTGTCGTGTGGGCTTCAGCGCCTTTGCCCTTTATATCCACATCAAATTTATAGGTCTAACACAAATGGACAGCTGGGATTGACACTGCGGTCACACACGACCAAAAAGACAACTCAGGCCCATTCACAAATATGCCATTCAGGATTTTACTATCGCACCATTTGTGGTCCACCGGGAGAAAACGATCCAATCATACAAGACTAAAGCAGTCCAGGTCAGACTTGACTGAAACAAACCAGCCCAAACTCCTTTGTCTCTCATGCCATCAGACTGTACGACTCTTCACTCGGGGGGGAGGAGGGAATAGGGCAGAGAGGACAGTACACACACACACACACACACACACACACACACACCTGGACTCACATAAATACCTGGACACTCTAACACTTGACTCGACACTGGCACTTTATGATAATGTCTTTTTGGTAAATGTCTTTTTATGACTTTTTTATAGCCAAATGTTTTTATTATTACTGTTATTATTGTTATCTTTATACTGTCTTCCTCTTTTTTCTCTCTGCAATGTATTCTTCTTGCTAAAAACAGATCTTTCAGGAGTCATCCCATAAGGATTGATGAAGAGAAGTCTAAATCCAAACATCCCTTTGAAAACAAATGCAGCGACACATCGTGGATACATTGTATGTTATCATTAGATTAATTTCTTCTGAGAAGTAACAACAGTGTTTTTTTATACACATTTTGTTTGCAATAGTATGAGACAATGTTGAAAAACCCTTGTTCAAAAAGGCGCAAACCTCTCCAGTCGCCTCTCCGTCAGCTTCTATTTTTAGGAACATTAGTTGTGCTTTTTGTGGTTGACATTGGACGGTGATGGTGCGGGGCTATGGGTCCCTCATCGGGATCGGGAACTACACTTGCAGGAGGCTAACTTTGTAAAATATAAACATCAGACTTCACCAGCCTCCTGCTGACACTGCTAGCCTGGCACAAGGAGCTGATAGGATAACAATTGTGTCTTGTACGATTTCCTGTGACAAATAAAATTGATGAATTGGTTGATAAACATGCAAAGGGTATTACTGTATCTGGACATAACTAATTAGAACAAAGACAGGTTTTTATCCACAAACTCAGATTTGACAGCAAAATTGCTGGATTGCTTTGTTGCACGAAGAGTGCACTATTCTTAGATTGTTGTTTCTCACAATGGTTTATAGGCTATGTTAGTAGGAGCAGGTGGATCTTGGTGTCTTACTAATCGCACAGCCAACACTGTACAATAGCCACTGTAACTACATGAGGTCTACGCAATCAGCTGGATGCTCCTGCGTGCGGAAGGACCCTATGGTCAGTGAGTTTAATATGACTCCATGGACGGGCATGGTAGAGAAAAGGCTGTATTGTACCCTCGCCCTGAAAAAGCACACTTTTCCCACAGAGCTAAAACACACACAAATCCACGCACGTGCACACAGACACGCGCTTGCTTACGGTTTTCCCACAGTGCTCGGCACTCCCGGGGGAGTAAATTGCAGTAATCCAGGGCAGCGAATTCAGACGCAGCAATTACACCACAGTGAACGGCTTGGGAACCTATTCACACACACACACACACACACACACACACACACACACACACACATATACACACACAGACACACACACACACACACACAAAGACACACTATTGTTAACGTATGCACAGTTTAATGTACTTAGCACCAAAGCACAGAGCATGACACATGTCTAAATATTCACTTTTGCTTTCCTATCTGTATCAACCTTTTCTCTCACATTCATACTTAAATGCACAAACAAGCACACACATGAAAATTCATACACAAACACACACACCACACACACACACACACACACACACACACACACACATGCTGTGCTGAGCAGCCATCCGCCTGTCAACACTGCAGCAAATTAACTGACATCAAACACCGGTGAGCACAGGCTTAGACATGTAGGGGACACAGTCTCAGTGGGGGGAACGAAAGGAGAAGGAGGAGGACATGGGGGTGGAGAAAAGGTAAGGAGATGAGGAACATTAGGGAAAGAGAGGGGTGGGGAGAGAAACATAGATGCTAAAAGAGATGGGAAATGCCAGTTTGACATGCAAGGAACCAAATCTAGCAGAGACTGGTCCATGTAATAACAAGTAACAACAACATTAAATGCCAAAGTCTTTAAAAGCAGGACTTTTAAAGACAACAAATGTGATGAAAATGTGCTGATTTGAATGATCCACTTCAATGTTTTGTTTATTTCAACAATGAATCTGAATACCAATTTACTCAACTTAATGTACTAATGTATTGACCAAATAGCAAACTATAGAAAACACAGTTGCAGCTGTTTTCAGCAAACTAGTTTTTGTTGTTTTTGTTCATTTAAGCCTGTTGCTGTATTAGTCTATAGTTCTTGCACATTTAAAGTAACTTAGCTAGTGGTGTTCTTCACCTGTTAGCTAGGTTGCACATTGATTTATCTTAATGAAGAATTTGAAACAGTTTCACCAGCTTTATTTGTATGAGTTTTTTTTAACCGAACTTCAGATAATTCAATTGACAAGTGATTGAAAACTGAGCCAGAGAGAAGTTGTCTCCGTCCGTGTTTTAACAGACACACCTGGGGCGAAGTTGGAAACCAGAATCAGCTTTAAGTACAGTCCCAATCTTGTCCTCACTAACAAGTTTCAAATAATTTCAGTGGAGTTATTGTTATTATTGCTTGCATCATCAATACCATAATACAATCAAATTGGATGGGAATATACTGTACGCTGCATTTGACGCACCATGCCGCTAACGTTAGCACAAAGTACCACGAACTGCAAAATAATTGAAAATGAAGAAAACTAAGATCCCAGAGATTCAGCAGACAAGCAGCAAGACATTTCCCATCATCCTCGGCCTTATCTAAGAGATGTTTGAAATAGTAGGCATCAAGATATAACTCCTGGTCAAATCTTCTTAATTGTCTGTTTAGTAATATATGTATGACATAACTAGTAATTACTTATACGTAAATACTAATTATGTTATTATGTTTTCATAGTCCATGCTTGAGAAAGTTCTTACTGTGAAAAATAATATTCCTTACCTTGTCTACCAGGTGGCCTCTTTGCTACTCTTGTTTGCTGTATAGAATGTATGTCAGTGTGAGTTACACAACACTGGGGCTTCCTCTGGGTCAAAATCAACACACATGCACACACACACACGCACACACACACACACACACACACACACGGTTCAGCCTCATTAACTGTAATGACATCAGGTAAAGGGCTGGGGTGCACTGACAAACTCCTGAACATGAGATGGAGTGTGCAGGAGACAAAGAAGGGAGGGCAGGCTGTTAGTGGTCCCAGCTGCTTCTAATTCAGCTGCTAACCGCTGCACATGTGCAGCCTCCACCCTGCACCTGCCTTCAAACAGCTGCCAAGGTTGTTATTGAAATAAAAACTAAACCTATAGCAACGTCTACAACATGGTATGAAGAAGTGGTCTAGTAAACTATTATGAACAGTGGCTTTAGTGAAAAGCTAAATCAATAGTTGTCGTCACAACAGGTCGTCTGTGGAGGCTAAATGTTGATTATTTGAGTAAATTGAAAGTTGTTCTTCACTCTCTTCTTTCACTACCTTTCCTGACTCTCTACAAACCTAAATTAGATATGTAGGTTTAGACAGTTATTTTATATTTAAAACCCTGTTTTTCTCTCCGCCACACATACTATAGCCAACTCCTTACTCAACACACCAACCTGTCCAGGATCAATGAACATAGTATTACTGCCTCATGTGCAAGTATCCACACACAAACACACACACACACACACACACACACTCCCACACATACAAGCACACACACGCACGCACTCACAAACATACACACACACAAAAGATCGTCTCACTATCTTTGTGAGGACCCGTCATTATGCACACCCGACATAATGCATTCCCTAGCCCCTTACCCTGACCTTAACCATCACAACTAAATACCTAACCTCGACCCTTACTCTCACCCTAACCATAAACTAATTCTAACCCTAATCCTAAAACCAAGTCTTAACCCTTAAACTGCCCTTTAAAGTTGTGGCCCCACAAAGCTGTCCGGACCCTACAAGTATACAGTATTAGTGGTTTTTGGACCCCACGAATGTAGCTAAACAAGAACACACACACACACACACACACACACACACACACACACACACACATGCACAAATTCAATCTAATCTCTACACTTAAACTCCTTTTATATCGTCACATATATCAGTCTAACTGTTTTTCATTATTGTTACTGTTTTTGTCGGTCTGTCTTATGTCCGTCTTACACACTTTCATTGTACAGTACATGTATATATACTCTTTTCTTTTTGTTGTGTTATTTCACCAACAAATAAGAAAAAAATGCCTGAGGGCTAACAAATCCTGTTTTCATGTAACATCAAAAACTGCACTTATAATCTTTCACGCAATTTAGAATCTTTAACAGTTAAATCATTTAGTTTTCCATTTTTAGATAAAAAGTTATCTACTACTAAAGTTTTAGTTGGTGCGGTTTGAAGTGAAACTGTTCTATTTGTAGGAGTACATTTTTCTCAACAGCTCCACATGTTGTGCAACATCAGCAGTTCGCCCCCCATGGACAAGACTTGACAGATCACAAAACACTCCCCTGACAGTTCAGATCAAGGCAACTCAGACCCCAAGGAGGTTGAAACTTCAAATGTACTTATTTTTCTTCTGAGGAAACAAATAACAAATCCTACACGAATGAAATTAAACAACCCCACCTGCACACATCCTAGATTTAAAACATATAGCCTGCCCAAGCAGTTGAACAACCAAATATCTTGGGGTTTGCATCTTATATTTATACCTAAGATCAATGATATGCAGACAAGCAGGTACCAAATCAGTGATGGTCTCTTATACAGTCAGTGGTGCCAACCTGGATACTGAATGTGATGACTTTTCGCCCAACACTGGGCTTTCTCATGTCAGGATCCTTGGTAGGACTCGCTTCCAAGGAAGGACCCTTCAGGAAGAGGAGAGGCTCCTTAGCATTTGGGAACAGGTACAATGGAACAGGATCAAGGCACGTTGGGGCGTCACTGAAATTTTTTGGATTCAAAACATGATAAAAGTTGTGGAAGTGTTAACTGTGCTGTTAACATGCTGATAGCAAATGAATCAGCAGCCATTTCTAAGCACGAAGAACTCAAAGCCATATGGAGCTACGTCATCAACGTGTGAAGGACTCCAATTTCGAGCATCCTCCTCAATGTCCTCGAGGAGTCCTATTCAAAAAATTTCCCATTGACGGAGAGCATTTTGTTCCTTGCGGTCCCAAATCACCTCTTATGCCAGCTTTGAGCTTTAAAAAAACAGTGATTACGGAGTTAGGCGCATCGATTACTAATGTAAATTTGAAAAGTTAGTTTTTAGTGTGTGCCGTACATTTTTAATCACGTTAATTTTATTAAGTCAAGCTTAACACTTTAAAGTCGTAAATTGCAAAAACTTAGGGGATACACCCCAGATACGAACTAACTAACCTGTCATTAACATCGGCTGTTAGCTAGCATTTCCGTCTTTGTAAAGTTAATGTGGCAAGTTCATCTCTTCATATACTTATGATGGAAAATTCTGTAATCGGGAATTTACAATTGGATACGTTGATCTGAACTGAATTACTGCACCATAAATTACTAGCCCGTTCACGAAGCGCGGACATTATGACCTCCCTGTGTAAAAAAATGTATGTATAGAATAACTAGTAACATCTTTTTGTTGTTTGTAATTCTTTTACAATGATAACGGAGGACGTCACCAAGCGCAAGCCACCCAAAGGGAGAAGAGGCAAAGATGATGAATAATTTTGCTATATTAAAGATTGTCTTTTACTACATATGCTTTAAAAATGGTTTCGTGTGTTCACAAAGGTTCTTGGCTGGTTCAAAAATTAAGTTCAAGGCATATTCCCAAACAATAAACGGACGAGGAACTTCAATTATGACATCAGTCAAATTATGCAACATCTGTAACATGTTTAGAAAAGGAAAAGTGGTAAAAGCTTGTTTACTGCTACATTAATTAGCTTTTACGGGTCAAGAACTGAAAATTGGACAGCACTACAGTTAACCAGCTAATGAGCTAAACAGGCAGTATACATGCAGTAAACTGTAATAAAAGATGAATAATCTGAACATTGTAACATGCAAGTCAACTATAAAATCCGCCAACCTGTGTGGTGTAATGTAATGTTAGTATTTGATTGTAAAACTCCCTTTGGACTTTCCCCTTTATAAACCTTTATGCAACTGTAAGGACAGTTTATAATAAAACCTTTTCTTCCGCCAAAACCACCACTCGTCTAGCCCGATCCCTTCAGTGTGATAATATATTGTGGTACATGATATGAATCTCCGAACATGTACACCTTACGAGTTTTACAACATCCAACAATTCCACGTCAAATTTTAACGAAATACACAGTAACAAAAGTTTTATATTTAGAGCCCAGAATTAATGACACGACAAACCAGCTTAATTAACATTTCTTGGATTAACAACAATTTAATACAAATGTATTCATCTTTCTTGGCCTCTGTCTCCTGACTGGTCGTGGCTGCGTCCTTGGCCACCTCCTTTCCATGTTAAACCGAAAAGTTAACACACATAAAGATGTTTAATACTGTTTATGAATCATAAGACCTTATACACAGGAACCATACCAAGCCTACTAAACGTTTAGTGAATTCTGGTGCAGTGTTCCCTTTCCTGTAACTATTATACAGTTAACGATACAATATTTCTAAATGTTTGTCGTGTTTATGCGCTTAAACTTTCATTGTACAGTAACATGGATAATACTCCTCTTTTGTTTGCATTACCAACAAATTACAGAAAAAACCTAGCTAGCTAAATCCAGTCAGAAATAAAAATGACTATATAATGTTCAGTTAGAACTTTAACAGTTACTCGGTAGTGTTTACCAAATAAAATTATACTACTAATTTGTAAACATTTAAGCGTTTAAGAACTTTCATTTGTAGAACATTTTTCTGACACTACCAAATGTTGTGCACACACTAAGATTTACCCATGGACAAGACTTGACGATCAGCCATCCCCAACAGTCCCTGCTTGGTCCGCATAGTAACTTTAACCCCGAAGAGTGTAACTTGCATATGATGATTTGATTTTGGCTCGGACAGATACAATATGCATCCTTCTCTACTTTCTTATCGGCAAACCTTTTAATAGATTAAGGACAGTCCTAGGCCATGTGTAAGATGCTTGACTTGGAAACGAAATCGTTAGGCGGGCAACTTAGTTAGAGATGACATGTATGCATGACTGGAAGTCCAAATCTGGAGGGTCTCTGATAGGATCCTGTGCAACTGATATGACTTGGTGAAACTTATGTGCACACACATGCCTGATGTCCATGGTTCTAGCCTTCCTTTGATTCACATGCACCATAAGTAAGCTTTTAGTGCAGCATTTAAAGATTGTTCTTCTAGGCATTTTTAGGCTTTTATTAACAGGAAAGCTGAAGAAGTGAAAGAGGGGAGAGAGTGCGGGAATGACATGCAGCAAAGGGCCACAGGTTGGAGTCTAAACTGGGCACTGCTGCGTCGAGGAGTAAACCTCTATATATGGGCACTCCCTCTACCAAATGAGTTATCTGGGCGCCCACTTAGTGCAGTAGCATCTGTGTGAATAAGCAATTGTTTTGTTGAAACTTTATGCATAAGAATATCTTGAACTTTCAAGTTTTTCAGGTTTCAGAGTTTTACCATGCACATTTTGGAACACAAAAGTGCAGGACAAGCCAACAGGACGTTAAATGATGCACCACAAATCTTTATCATTGAGTCAGGTTGACTCGAGTGTATACAGGTTTACACCACAGTCTTGGCAGCAAGCTAAGGGGAAAACGTGTCTGTCAGTCACCACCCGAGCTGCGTAAAGTAAGCTAAACTTTTGTGTGTGTGTGTTTGAAATCCTAGTTACGGGTAAATCATTCCATTTTGATTGCTGACAGCAAGTTTGGTAACGTATAAAGCACATGACATAGCTAAGGAAGCTGGAGAAGGCAAGAGACTTTGTCAGTGTTGGACTGAGAATGCGAGGCTGCAGTTCCTAAAAGGCAAGCAGTGCAGGTCGTACTTGAAAATTATTGTATTTGTGTAAAGTCTTAAGTCTTGCAGTCATAAATATCTTTGGGGATAGGCCTAACACACACAGACGCATACTTTCAGACCTACAGGCAGGTGTTCCTAACCCAGGCCTGTCTTGCTGTGAGGCAACAGTGCAAATCCCAAGTCACTGCTGTTAATTCCTTAGCTGATTTATGTAATTCCTTTTAAAGCTGTCTCACCCACCGAGCTAGGGCTGCTTAACCAAGAACAACGTATATATATATATATATATATATATATATATATATATATATAGCGCTTTGCCTTTTATCAGAGTTTGATAAAGTTCTTTGACCAAACATATTCAACAGATATTCAAAATATCATAATTGATACAGCTACCAAAGATAATTGTAACTGGCACATACTGTAAACCAAAACTAAAAGAAATTACGAATGATCACAAGTTGACGCTAATGCAGGTGGTTACATATATTCTTTATGTAACTAAAGCCTGTGTGTGTTTCTTAGTGTTGGCCCAAACAGAGGCGTTGCTAGCTTTTCTGTAATATGAATGCAAGTCTGAGTCAGATTTAATCTCCTGTGTTTGGAGGTTGAAGGAGTAAAGACCTAGGCTTGACCCAGCCGGCTCCCATCACAGCCTGGCCACTAACTGGGTCGAGGACGAGCCCAACGCTGGGCTGATGGCTGCGTCGCTGCAGGCCAAGGCTGCTACCAGTTAGCAAAAGTCCCTGGACACTGCTAGCAGTACAGCTGGGGATTTGTTGGGATAACTGGAATCACTGACAGCTGTAATATGTGTATGTGTGTGTGTGTATGTGTGTGTGTGTGTGTGTGTGTGTAACTAGGAGTCTTGACAGGTACATATTAGCTCTGTAACTGATCTCAGGGGGTGTTTTCGTGTCTGTCAGGGTTGGCTGCTTGGAGAAAGCTCAGTCGGGCATAGCCCTAATATGCTGTCCTTGCTCTGTATTTGTATTTGGATCACTCTTCAAGGGTGGCACAGAGAGTGGTGAGGCTTAACATGGGTGACACATAGTGAGTTTTTGATAATAAATATACAGTTGTGATTTAGTCACCGTCTACGGGGAAAACTCCAAATTCAATTCAACAACAAAAAACAAAACTGGATATTCACTTGTACAACTTCACAGGATAAATATTACATTTTTGTATTCGTACCAAGCCACAAAAAAATAAAATAAACTTGTTGTAATTTACCATGACATTGCATTGATTTGCATTCATGTCCCAATGGGAAAAGCACAGGTGTAAATATCCAAATGAATGATTGATGCTGAATTCATGTAGCTGTTTTAGTTTCAGGTTCCAGTTAATGATACTTTGATTGAATTGGTGTTATACATGCAGAATAGCATGGAAATCCAGACCCAAATCTGAAAGATTAAGGGTCTGACATGGAGTAATAAAAGTCACCCATCTCGAGGGGCGGCACCAAGCGTGCATTTGAAAATCTCATTGCACGCAACTGGATAACACTACGACCGATCACAACAACACACGGGGTGATGTATCCAGGGCTCCGTATGCTTAGCTACTAGCGCAGCTAACTGGTAGATTAAAACTGTCGTCATCTGTTTAGCTCACCTCTGACCCGCCTATGTCAGATACATCGATGCGATTGGTGCAGCTCGGCTACAAGGGCATAGTTAATGAGCAGCATTACTCGATGCCAGAGTAACTCGCTGAGCCAATTCAAATTATGCTCTAGCGAGAACTCTGGATCTCCAGGGTACTGTGCATCCAAATGAATGCAGTAAAGATCCTGTTTGGTAAGATAAAGACCTTCATCAAGACCAGTTAGTTTAACTGTGGGTTATGTTTTATATTGCATTTAACTTTCTTGTTGTCCTCGGATCAAATTGACCCGTTTTCCTACATCAGTGTTGTTTTTAATTCCCAAAAATAACATGATTGATTCCACACGACGCTCTTTGGCAATCTTCACTTTAATTAATTTGGGGGTGTCTTTTTCAATTTCATAGCATTTGAAAAACAAATTGATCAAACCAAACTCAACCCTAAAATCTAGCCCTAACCTAACCTTAGCCAAACTTCTTCAACCTAAAATTGAATAGTACACCTCATAGTGGGTTTGTTTTGTTCAGTATTTTCAAAAGTGGGAGGTGAGTCCTCAAAATGTGACTGTAAAAGTACATTTATGCCCCAGCAATTTGATTAATACTGAAACAATGACACAGACACACACACCCATCTCACTCCCCTCTGTGCTGGGAGCATTGTAGCCTTGCATTGCGGTAACACATTACCTCGCTCAAACCTTAAGCTAAGTGCTGAGCTCCAGCTGTGTCGTGTCTCCTCCCCTCTTCTGTCCTTCACTGCACAGCTGGATCCTTTCACTGTCTGTGCTTTTGCTAAGGGGGGGGGTGTACATATATATTTGTGCATGATTTGTGTTTGTGAGTGAGTGTGGTTGCTCACACTAATGTGTGTTTGCATGGTCTGTTTTCATAATTATGGCTTTGAATGATATTGGGATAGGTAGCTGTGTGTTTGATTAGGTTTTTGTGCGTGTCGATGGTTTGACTTTGTATGTGTGTGTGCATTGCTTCATGCACGCACACATACAATGGACATGTGTGTGTGATGGGGCTCGTCAGACTCTGACACTTGTTTGTTTTATGACTGAGGCCTTTTTGCCGCTCTGAAGCTGTTGGTTTAACAGCCACTCAGACATTAACTCTAATGATTTATGTCCTGGGCTGAATGGCTTTATGTTTCACAGAATCACTTTGTTCTTTGTTGAAAATGTCTCGTTATCTGATGCTGCTCGGAGTTTGCTTTTTACATTTAACTTGTACAATTCTCAAATGTGAGAATGTCATTGTTAGAAAACCTGTGGTACCTGGTGTTAGCACGAATGAGAAAATGCTGACGGTTGATACCGACTCTCTTTCGCACACACACACACACACACACACACACACACACACACACACACACACACACACACACACACACACACACACACACACACACACATTTTTAGCTCAGTTTCATCAGAAAAACTGCAACCATTTTGATGAATCCAACATAGCGACACCTCATGTTTGATGAAGCCATTAAAGGCTTCCAATCTCCATGTTGCCGTCATTTTGTAATGTAATTTGTAACCTGGACATAACTTTTCTAAAACTATACTAATCAATATTCTTTTAGTGGTATCATGTCAGCCAATTTATAACAAGTTAAACATCTGTGAGATGTTAATTTTATAAAAATTGTAGCTCACATCATGAAATTTCAGTGGCTATAATCAATAAACTGAAGAGAGGTTTTCCTTTTTTCACTGCTCCATCTGTCAATGCGTTAGAATCACCGCCTTCTTATAGCCCTTGCAATATCATTTTGCAGTGGAAACTAGACAAAACTATGGAAACTAGAACAAATCAAGTCATGGAACATCCCTGCAACTTCATTACACTTTACACCGGGAATGATGAAAGATGATTATTTGTATGTTTGCAGCCGAGCAAAATCTTTCATTATTCATTTTCTACAGAAGAAAAGAGTGAAAATACTTAGGTGTTTAGTGGAGATAGAGCATGTGGGCCGATTGCCATGGCTGTTTAAAAATAGCCAGAAAAATACACACCGGCCTAGAACACACACTCCAGTTCAACATCAAGCACACACACACACACACACACACACACTTTCTCAGAATAGACATTTTTTAATCACGGTTTTGGAGTATCGTCAGGTCTATTATTGGAGTAAATTACCTCCCAGATTTGTTGGAACTTAGGAAGCACTTACACACTCAGATGCACACACTTTCACACAGAGACTGAAGCCTACTTACCAGCACTTGTACACACTTTTAGATACACACAGACACACATGAGTTAATCTGTTGGATCAGTGCGGGGACATGGCCACCTGTGAGTGGGTTCTCTGCAGAAGCAGCCTGTTGACTCTGTAATGGAAGTTGAACATCCATAGATGATGGATTACAAGCCTGTGCTTATTTTCTCTCTTTGTCTTACTTAGTCTTTCTCCCTCTGTCTTAATCACTGTTTCTTTTCCTCACACACATAGTCCATATATCAACCCAGTCCCAGCCAATCGTCCTTCCCGGTCATGTTGAATCGATTCTGAACCAGTCAGCTGTTAAATCAGCTAAGAGCCCGGTGTTTCCCAGCATTCTCTGGGTCCGCCTGGGTCTTACAGTCGGTGAAAAGCAACTGCGCTGCCTGCGTCTCAGAACTGCGGCCGCCTTGATCTCATGAGGTTATTGTTGCCTATGTGTGCATGACTTCAGAGTGAGTCGGAATCAAGTCGGACACGGGCGGCGATCGCCGGTAATCGATTCCGCACAGATCTGGCTCATCTTGAACGAGACTAACGTAATCACAGGGGCGGTCCTTGATATTCCCAGGTGGCAGGTGACTGTTGGATGGGAACCTATTAGGTCACAAATCTTCTCTATCAATAAGAATGGTAAAGCTGTCACTTGTCCCGCCCTAACTGGTGCAACAAAGCTAACAAGAGATTTAGGAAGACGTCCATTAATCAGCCTATACGCACCCACACAGTCCCTGGAAAGGTCTAATCAGCCAGGTTAACTCAAAACACCTGTGTGGGTGTTCAGGGCATACACGATTTCTAAAATCACACACACTTCACACAATCCTTTGAACAGTTGTGTAAAGACAGTGGTGTAAGAAGCAATGTGATCCTTAAAAAAAATGATTAAAATCCCAAAGTAAAAATGCTCTGTCATGTTAAAGCCCTGCAATCAAAATGTTCCTTATGTTAAAGGCCCAATGTGTAGGAATTTCTCCCATCTCATGTTGAGATCATATTATTGCATTCAACTCTCTCGCACCACGCAGTTCAAATTGTGTATTACAGCTGCGGTAGCCTTCACGCTTCAAAAAGCCGTACATATGCTTTTTTTCAATTTCCCTTTTCTTTTTCTAGAAGAAGAAGAGCACATAGGAATACTTGAAATTGATGGTGGTGGAAAATATTTGTTAAAAAAAGGACAAGTTTGTAAAGCACAACACCGATTTGGATAAGGAACAACTACAAAGGTTACACACTGGACCTTTAAAGAACACAACTTTTATAAGAGAGATGTACTTAATATTTAAAGCAACACATTTAAAGCTGATCATAATGCATGCTATGCCTATTTGAGTGTTCTATAAAGACATATACACAGTGTGTTATATTACTGTAATGGATTGCAGTTATCCAGCAGTTATATTATAGTGAGAGCAACTCTAGATGTTGTGGCTGGTTGAGGTTCTAACTACAACATGCGGCTGTGTAGTTTAGACTTCAAATCACAAAGCAAAATTATATATTTACATCTGTGAAATAAATGTATTAAAAAGTATCATAATCTCCCTAAAATGTTCCAAACATGGACTTTAAAGTAAAATGGAAGAACTCATACAGTAAGTAAACCTACCTCAAAATTAAGAATGTACAGAGTTATATGTTGTGCTCAAGTAAAAGTAATGTTTCAATTAACTGCAGTCAATTCAACTTTAAAAAGGATTTCATGGGTTTAGAGTTTATACCATGTACTCAGCATGCAAGACTGCCTAAAGTTTTAATTTAGGGAGTATAGGGGTATTATATAAGAATAAGGGGTTAACCCCTTATTCTTGCTCCAAGCAGCATCATTAAGAAGCCACCAGAGGTCCATTCACAGCAGCGTTAAATGTCTTCAGCCCTGACAGTGTGGTCAATCAACAGGCCTGTCGGATGAGGAAAGTTTTCCTAATCACCAGCTATCAACAACCAATTTGATTTCTACACTTCCCTGATTTCCTACAGATGTGATCCTGCAGATTTGTTTACTAAACCTAACTCCGGCCTGGCAGCTTCAAAACGGCGGGACACAATGAGAAGTTGAGTACAGCCTTTCAAAGCTTCCCAGTTCTCTGTAACTTTCATACTAAATACAACTGAAACAAACATCTCCAGAACAATTGATGCTTGGGGACCAGCCTGTATGGTTGGTGAGCTCTCAAGTGTAATTATTGCTTATTTAATTATTGATTAGTAGTAGTAGTTGATTATTGCCTACTTAGCGCTTCTTGGTACATTAAAGCAACACTAGAGAACTTTTCCCCCTACAGGTTGGAAGCAGAATTGTTCATTACATTACATTGTCCAGTTCATTGAACTATAGATCCGCTACCCGATCTGGCAAACTTGCATAATATAATGTAACGGACAATTCCGCTTCCAACCTGTAGGGGGACCGAAGTGGGAAAAGTTATGTTGCTTTAATACATTTCAATGATGTAACTATCCTCCCACAAAAAACGGCCACATAAGTAATTTTTATTTCAACCAGCCATCATGACTCATATGTACGTTTACAGTCGTCCATATCCTCGAAGTTCCAATTTTGTGATTTCTCCATTGCCGACGGAAATTCCGCGGGATTTCACTCATTCAGTCAGGATAGCCGATCCCTTGGGCTTCCTTTGTGTTGGTATTTTAAACCCTGGTGGATTTCTGAGGACTGTGTTTACCTGGTCCTCAGATCTCTGCAGGGTAAATCCAGACAGCTAGCTAGACTATCTGTCCAATCAGAGTTTTCTGTTGCACGACTAAAACAACCTTTGAACGTACACATGTTCCACCAAAACATGTTCCTTCCTGAGGCTACTTTGCAGAGGCGTTGTTCCTCCATTCGGCGTACAGTGACAGCGCCCTCTCATGGCTGTAGTAATATTGATGGGAACAAAGCACAAAGTATGGTGATGAAGTATAAACAATATCAAACAAAACACAGAACTTTCTCCCAGGAGACACTTAAAATAAATTTAAAAAAAATGTAATGTCTTTACAGAACAAACTGGACGTGACAAATGTACTGGTTTGAACCCAAAGCACAATCATTTTCTAAACCTAACTAAGTAGTTTGTTGCGTTACTATAGCCAAGTAGTTTTTGTGCCTCAAACTGTGACTGTTGACAACGTTAACGTGTTCAAAACTTGAACATGAGCAAATGCCATCAAGCTAAAAAAGACTTTTAGTTAGCTTTGACTCCTACAATTTGTGTAAAATCAATTTAAGACAAACGTGGTATTGGTGTAATTAAAACTAATTAAAGCCACAATCCCAATATCGACAGAGCAAAAGAACAATACTCCACATAATTGCTCCTGAAGGAAAAAAAAATCCAATCTGAAAGCAACAGCATCACATGCCAAGCCTATTTTAATCTTGACTAAACAAAACAGAGGCAGACCCTTACGCAGTCGGCCACAACATCCTTGGCCAGGACAGACGGGCTCTTTTACTGTAGCTCTAAATCATTTCTTAATGAGTTCCTTGAACAGAGGGCAGACACAAGGGGACATATTTCTAATTCAGCTCTTTCCATTAAGATTTGCGGAGAGATAAGCCAGCGCAGACTGTCCTCACAGATATTCACCCACCATTAACATTATGAGTGACCAGGTCAGGAAAGTAATCACTGATCTGCCAATAAATATGAAATAAAATTTGATGTGTATCGGTCGGGTTGGTCATCAGCCTATGCTACTGTGAAATGAGGAGCGGTGCACTTGGCAGCCTTGTTGTTATTATCATAGTTTCATCAGGACACCAGTGTCAATACAAATGAAACGTTCAAGAGCTGTTGCAAATACCAAAAAAAAACAACAACAAAAAAGCAGGTGAATCAAGATCAAATCATCCTTCCTAAAAGGTATTTTTTGGTATTTGGTAATTTATTTTGTCAATTTGATGGACCCTTGTGCAGGTTTAGAGCATTTTCAAACCTCTGCAAATCCACATAGGAGGATGAGTTTGTAGACCTGGTGATTACTTTAATCACCTACTTTTATTCGTGACATTTTATGACAAAGTGCATGCACACACTGGACAAAGCTACTAGATGGCCAATGTCTCCCAAAAAGCAAAGTGCTTGGTAATGTTTAAACCTCGGTAGGCTGCTCGGGCTCCGTCACTCTCTGTCAACCTGGAAACACTCCCATCATTGAACAAGCTTCACTAATCCCTAACCACTGCATGAGGGTGAGAGACACTCAATCTGTGTGTGTGTGTGTGTGTGTGTGTGTGTGTGTGTGGTGTGTGGTGTGTGTGTGTTTGTGTGTGTGTGTGTGTGTGTGTGTGTGTGGGAGAGAGTTTGTGAAAAGGAGAGAAAGGGAGAGTGTGTGTCTGCCCGGGGACCATTGGGATTTCCCTTTTTAATTAATTCAGGATTTGTTTGGGGCACAGGGTCAGAAATGGAGAGAGAGACATTTTCTCAAGTAAAACCATGAGGCCGATGAGTGTTTTGTGTGTGTGTGTGTGGTGTGTTTATTGGCATGCGGAGAGGAAAGCTAAAGAGGAGAATAGCAAGGTAAAAAAACAAGAAGAACAGACAGAGAAAAGATATTCATTTTTCACTTTTTTATATTTTCATATTGGAGGAATTGAACCTAGTTATGGTTGCTAAACTGTGGCTGATCACTTGTTGTTTGGTGAAGTGTGAGTGGTCAATTTCTTAATTTGCCCTTTCCTTGTTCCAAGGCTTTTGATACGATGCTTGATGTTAAACCAAACAAATGAACTTGTTAAGACTGAGGTATTGTAAGAAATTATTATCATTATGTGCATTTACTGTATTTAACCTTAGTTGGTACTGTACTGAATATTATCAGAAATGTGTGTGCGTGTGTTTGTGCGTGTGTGTGTGTGTGCGCACTCAAAGATGTGGGTGGGATCACCTATTAGGGAAATCAGGTTGGCAGGAAGTGCAATAAAAAACATCAATGCAAATATCTCAGGCAAGAAGGCAGCATATAGACATGCGTATGCATGTGTGTGTCTGTGTGTGTGTGTGTGTGTGTGTGCTCCTGTTTCTGTATCTGTGTGTGTTCCCGTGTGATTGTGTGTAACTGTGTGCCTCTGTGCGTGCGTGCGTGCTTGCCTATATTTGTCTGAAAACAGCTGAAGAACACTTGCATGTCCAATCAGGATGAGCTGGTGAGTAATCTGGTGTTGTGTGCTGTGTTTTACCGGAGGAATCAGGCTTCGCACTTTTTTCATCGTGGCGCCGGCCACGCAGGGGCCTCCGAAGGAAAACGTGAAACTAATTTAAGCATTTTTAAATAAATGTGTAGTGAGGGATTAATTCATCACAGGTTGCACTGCAGAGTACCTATTGTCATAACACTGCAACTCATCAACTAGTTCAGATCTTATCAGCTCTGCCATATGTGGAACTAAATCTTTTTTGTCCTAAATCATGCTGGTTAGTTTCACTTCAGCAAAAGGTGTCCACCCTGCTTTTACAATTCCCACCAAATCCTTGTCAGGCTTTTTTTTTATGATTGATACACACTGTGTGGCATGCACAGGGCTCACAGCACACTGCAGGCACGCACACAAACACTCATACACACACACACACACACTCAGTTTCTGGATATTCTAATGATTCATAGGGAGTAGCTGAGTGTTGTTACAGTTTGGAGGGCTCTCACTCGTCAAAATGGCCCCTGGGTGCGCACGTGTTTCCGAGGTCCTTGTGTGTGTGTGTGTGTGTGTGTTTTGTGTGTGTGTGTGTGTGTGTGTGGACCTCATGCTCTGTGACATTTCTTAGACTAACATGAGTCAGCGAGTAAGAATTTCAAAACTCTTTACGAGCGTTTGAGATTCATTTGTCCTCGTGAGCTCGGCCAATGAGAGAGCAGTGTTTTCGTTGAGTGTGAGAAACAAATGTGTGAATGTGTGACGGTTGTGTGTCGTAATTGTTTAAATGATTTAAAGGAAACTCATGAAATATGGATCTCGGCAATAGCAATTTCTTACCTTCTGACAAAGTTGTTCTGGTTGCAAAGTGTTCAGCATTTTACTCGTGAGCAACACGTTTTTTTGGGCTTTCAGCAAGAAAAATGTTACTGATGTTATTAAGAATAAAAGTAAGAATAGAGCTTTGCTGTCATTGTCACTTGTACAACAAACATTTTCAAATTGCTGACCCAACAGTGCGTAATTCTTGAAAAATAAGCAGAAGAAATTAAATGATACATACATTGAGGGAAAAAGTATTTTATCCCCTGCTGATTTTATACGTTCACCCACTGACAAAGAAAATATCCGTTTTAATGTTAGGTTCATTTGAACAGTGAGAGACAGAATAACAACAACAAAATCCAGACAAATGCATGTCAAACACGTTATAAATTGATTTGCATTTTTAATGAGGGAAATAAGTATTTGACCCCTCTCAGTCAGAAATGTTCCTGGCTCCCAGTTGTCTTTTCCACTGGTTACGAGCTGAGATCAGGAGGAGTTTTTTGTTGTTGGTCGGTCTCTCACTGTTAGATAATAGACTGATAGACTGAGCACTTCTTTGTCAGTGGGCGAACATACAAAATCAGTAAGGGATCAAACACTTTTTACCCTCACTGTAGTATCAAAAAACAGCATGAACAGGCATACACACAGTACATACATACATACATATATACATACACACAGTGCATACAAATATACATACACGCATACATACATACTGTACATACATACATACATACATACATACATACTTACATACGCACTGTACATAGATACATACATACATACATACATACATACATACTCACTGTACATACATACATACATACATACTTACTGTACATGCATACATAGCCTACATACATACATATATACTTGCATACATACATACTTACATACATACTGTACATACATACATACATACATACATACATACATACATACATACATTCTTACATACATACATACTTACATACATACTGTACATACATACATACATACATACAATACATACATACATACAACATACAAACATACATACATGTATACATACATACTCACTGTACATGCATACATACATAAATAATACATACCACAGTGCATAAACATACATACATACATACATACATACATACATACATACATTCATACATACATACATACTCTACATACATGCAAACATACATGCATACATACTACTCTACATACATACATACATACATACATACATACATTCATACATACATACATACTCTACATACATGCAAACATACATGCATACATACTGTACATACATGCATACATATGCATACATACATACTGTACATACATACATACATTCATACATACATACATACATACTGTACATACATACATACATTCATACATACATACATACATACTATACATACATGCATACATATGCATACATACATACTGTACATACATACATACATACATACTGTACATACATACATACTGTACATACATACATACATACATACTGTACATACATACTGTACATACATGCATACATATGCATACATACATATCATACACAGTCACACTTATTGCGCAATCCCTCAATGGTGTCAGTTCAGTTCAATATACCAGCATTGATTTTAGAATGCAACTTTTTTAATCTATTTGTTTTTGCCCAGGTGGTCCTCAGTCGTCCTCCTGTAATCTGAGTAAACCTTTCTTTAGCTCGGGCCGTGTTGTACAGCACCGGGTCTCTGGACGCCTTCAGCAGGAGGAGCAGGGCGTCATATTGAGATGTTCTGCATTGAACGCGCAGGTGTGCGTGTGTGTGTGTGCATGCATGCATGTGTGTGGTTTACAGGAATGTGCTGGGTGCAGTAATTGAGAGATAAGATCCCGGCAGAAGGCTCGGGTGCTGACAGACACACAGAGAGTTGATGAGAGTGAGAGAAGCGATCCTCAGTCATATTCCTTTATTCCCAGTAGCTGCATCTGTCAGGTGTGCTCGCACTTCTCCATTTCCAGTTCGTGGCAGCTTTCTGATTTGTTGAATTTCCGTACCACCACTTCCATTTCCTTTATTTTTATTTATTTATCTCAAACAATCAATAACGTTCCAAGACAAAAATGAATTTTAAAACCATAAATAAAACACAACCAATCAGAAAGTAACAAAAAATAAAAATATAAAAAAGGATTAGTTTAAGAAGGAACAGGTGGAAGTAAATATCTAATTTGGTCCTGCCCCTTATTTCACAAAATCATACCATCTCTAAGTAAATAGATGTAAATAGAGCATCCAATCTTTCAGGTCTTACACTAACTAACAACTATACAACAATAGCAACAATACCGTAACTTTGTCCTATACTGTGGCTTTGCTCGTTATGAAATCAGATGTATAACTTCATCTAACTTAAGGATGAGTCATGTGACATTCTATCTCTTCCTTTATATTGGACATTTCAAATATCTTTATCTTTAGTTTTCTGTAGTTTTTGCCTTACATTTTCCTTATTTAGAATGTATTAATTAATTATCTTTCTTTATCTTACTGTACATAGTACTTATTTTTTATCTTTATTTGCATATATTTCTTATCTTTTATATTATACCTGTACATGTCCTTTTTGCACCGTGGGTCGGAGAGAAACGCATTTTCAATTGCTCTGTATGTCTGGCACATATTGCAGAATTGACAATAAAGTTGACTTGACTTTATTAGATATTTTTCTTAATCTCTAAAAAAACAAAATCAAAACCAACAGTAAATTACTCAGAATAAAAACTATTGTTTTGTGTTCCCAGAGCATACATAGTATGTTGACATGCTGCAGTGGGTGGCATAGCCCTTCTCTACCATTACATGGATCCTGTTTGTTTTGAGTCTATTCCCCATTCTGAAGGATCAATTGTGTTTTATTCCACAGCTGAAAATACTCCAAATGAAATGTTTATTCCAGTTTGAGTAAAATTGGCTTAACACTACAGCTTTTTTACGTGTAAAATTAAAGCAGATTATTGTGAATACATATTGTGTACCAATTAATAATATAAAAACAAGACTGAGGGTGTTTTCACACCTACGTGTGTTGCATCTCCCTTTGAGGGCGTGCATCTGACGTTGGCATGTTGTCATTTTGGCGGTTAGTCTTTTCTGTATGAATGAAATGAATGAACAAATGAATGAACAAATCCCGACTGCGTTGTTATGGTATTACTACCAGCAGCAACAACGTCAGCACCAACTGCAAGTGCAGTAAATGCATTTTTGAGAGTGTTCTCTAATTGACTTTTAATGTCTGACCAAATTGAAATTAAATATCTAATCTCCTCCTCTTCCCCCATACTTCCACAACTCATTTTTTCTTCTTGGAGTTTTTTTTTTTTTTTTTTTCCCCTTCTTTTTCTATGGTACGTAGTTGCCTAACTTCCTGTAATTGGTCCAAAAGTCCGAACCATCCAAAAAGTGTTTTCATACCGCAAAAGAACCAAGACCTCCTCTTTTGATTGCACCAATCTTTGTTGTTTTGATCCGGACCTTGGTCCGAGGCACCTGTCTGACCTAAAAACAACATACGAGGTATGTTAGGTATGTTATAGGTATGAAAATGTCCTTAGAGTCAACAGCCATGTAGTATCTCTGTGAGGCTACGCTGAGCTAAATGCTAATGGCAGGATGATGGCATGCTCACAATGACGTTGTAAAACAGGAGTTGTGTTATTGTTAAACCATCATTGTGTCACCATCCATTTTTGCAGGTTATCATTTGCGTGCACAGAGTGCTGCTGAACGTCATTAGCTCTTTCAGATACGTGGTCATAAAGAAAATTGTTATTGTTCTGACTTGATTTTGGCACTGAATAAAAAAATCAGAGAAAGACTATTACACAAATTACATTTCATCTTGAGTGAAACATGGCTGTGTTTACTTAAACCTTTGGGTGATCCATCCAATAGTTCTTGAGATATTTCACTCAAAACCACACAAGTCAACATAGTGGCTCCAGCTAAAAGGTCTGTGGATCACCAAGGTCCGTGGGATTCCCCCTCTGGACGTCGTGAATATCTGTACTAATTTTCCTCACTATCCATCCAATAGTTGCAAAAATATCCGGACCAAAGTGGTGGACCGGCCGACAGACTGCCATATTAGTAAATCATAAATTGAACGTTAAATGTGTGCGTTCTGTGCTCATTACAGCATTCTTCAACATTTTATGAAGTGTACAAAAAACAAAAGTTGAGTGAAGGGAAGAATTCTGTGTGTGTTATTATATTTTTGTTCACACACTCATTTTGCTCAGCCATTCGAGCCAAGACATATGTGTGCAGATGAGAAAAGCGGATGTTTGAATTGGTGTAATGATTTTCCAAACGGCTAGAGATATAACTTGTTATAGGACACTCAGGGGAAGGCTTAAGGTGGGTTTGCTGTTGAGCTGCATCCAAGCACACTTCCCTCTGTTATTGGACCCTATAGTGTATGTGCGTGCGTGTGTGTGTGTGTGTGTGTGTGTGTGTGGTGTGTGTGTGTGTGTGTGTGTGTGTGTGTGTGTACAAAATGTCCAGCGGGGCTGTTGTAGTTAATATGACCAGGGTCAGGGATATGGTGGGTTATGAAACTTAACTCTCCTCGTAAAGCGAATCATTTCCATCATAACATGAAGGGCGCACAAGGAGAATGGTGGGAGCGAGTGAGTAGCAATGGAGGGAATAAGGATGGAAAAAAGTAGTAGAATAAGGAAAGAAAGCAAGGAGGGAGGTATAGGAAATATAAAAATAAGAAAATATTTAGCAAATAAGGGAGTAAGTAAGGAGATAATTTCAAAAGGAAGTGATTGGAGAAAAGGAGTGATGGAAGGAAGCCACTGAACAAGGGAGGGAAGGGTGTAATAAAACGATAAAATACTGAGGGAACAGGAAAACAAATCCCCAAAAAATGTTATGGATTACAATTTAAGGTGTAGGTAGCAATACCACAATGCAAACATTAGAGTAGAAAGTAAAGAGCATGGAGGATGTGAGTAGAGAGAAAGGAAACAAGGATGGTTGAGATGGCAGGCAAGGATGAAAGTTAGTAAGGAAGCAAAGAGGGAAGGTAACCCTGAAACTGCGATAGAGGGCCCCGGCTGTCAATTAATGTTTTCCGGTGATGCGGGCCCCTGATTGGTCCGGGCTTGTAAGCAACTGCGTACCCTACTTATGAATAGTTACGCGTCTGAATCACTCAGTTCTCATTGGCTTCCAGCCAACGCGGCAGGTTGATTGACGGTGTTACCCGCCCATTGCAAAATTCTCCCGCATTTGGCAGGTGGTCGGGTGTGAATTTCAAGAAAAAATAATTATAAAGGAGCCAGTAAGGAAAGGACACAACGAGAGACTAAGGAAGAAGAGAATAACGAAAGGAAGAAGAAAAAGAAGAAGAAGAAGAAGATAAAACAGCAAAACAGCAAAAGAAAGGACAAAAGATGAAAACTTGGCAAGAAAAAAAGGTAGAAAAGGGGGCGAAAGAAGAGGGAGGAATCATATGTGCGGGATGGAGGGATGGATGGAGGAATGCCAGTGTTAATCCGTGTGTGAGAGCAGCGGCTCAGTGTCGGATGTCGGCCTGTGAATGGGCCTGTGTCACCGCGGTATCACCGCGACCGGGCCGGGACGGAGGCAGGTGGGAAAGAAAGCGCTGCAGGAACCCTGAAAACAGGAATGTGTTCACGAGTATGACGAAGCAGCAGCAAGCAAACAAAAGTGAAACTCTGAAAACCCAGAAGAAAAGGAAGGTGTGGAGAAAGAGGCATTAAATGTCGGCCTCTCTACCTGCTGTTGGCCCAGGAGGGTAGACGTCTGTCGTCAGCGGGCTTCTGTGTCCTGAACAGGAGCTAATTTGTAGAGATTTTGTAACCCTCCGTCCTCCTCTTTCTCTCGCTCTGACTCAGTCTGTCTGACATTTTTATGCCTGGGGATTGTTGTCGTAACACACACACACACACACACACACCACACACACACACACACACACACAGGAATAAACGGTGGTGGAAGAATACTGAAAATTATAGTTATACACAAGTTTACGTTGAGACTGCAGGCCTCAATGCTCAATTTGGATTTTTTTTCAAGATCTGATTTTTCTTGACTGACTGTTCACATTATTTTTTGAAATCAGACTCAAGTACTGGGCACGGCCTGAAAGTGACCCGCATGTGCAAACAAGTAATACAACGTCACGCATCACACCTAACACATGCTAGATCGGATCCGCTAGATGTCTTCTTATTCTGCCTTATTCTGCCTCTGATTGGCTTACCCTGGTATTTTTACCCTTAACCAATCCCCACTCCCCATGTTATGTCAACACCTAACTATGTCAACCATTCTAGCAGATGTGATTTAGGATCTACCAAAACTAAACCAATGAATGAACCAAGGAGCTGTAATTGTTATAGTGCTACTAGCTACCGCTAACTACTAGCTGATAGCCGGCATTTGGGAAGAGTACGTTAAAAACCTTAAATCCACGTTACAAGCTCAACAGCATGCCCGCGAATGTATTATAAGATAATAGAAATGATGAATTACTACCATATGTCCATTATTACACCTACCGGAACACGGGACGAGTGTCATCTGAGCCTGCAGTGCAGGGCGGCCCAGCTGGGCCGCGGTCCCGTACGTCTGCTCGGGTCCATCATGCCTCGTTACATAACTCTGGATTCGGCTATTATTGCATGTTAGAACTTTAAAACCAGAAATTTAAATGAGGACCATGTAAACCATTTTTTCTATTTTTGTTATTACCACTCTTCATTCTAACCCCAACCGGCCCGTCAGACACCGCCTACCAAGAGCCTGGGTCTGACCGAGGTTTCTGCCTAAAAGGAAGTTTTTCCTCGCCACTGTCGCACTGTTGCTTGCTCTGGAGGAAACTACTAGAACTGTTGGGTCCTTGTAAATTCTGGAGTGTGGTCTATCTGTAAAGTGTCTTGAGATAACTCTTGTTATGAATTGATACTATAAATAAAATTGAATTGAATTGAATTGTAAAGTCTGTAGTAAAAACGTTTCCACGCCACCGTCGGCAGCTATGCCGATGTTTGCATCAAAGCCTGGCGCCGCTCCAGGGGACTTGCTGTTCTCGGTGCAGAATTGTGACAATAATCACTCTAGAGTGACGTCACACACATAACACACGACAAACTCCCTACCCATACACGTCCATGACTGAACTGTACAACTAAAAAGAGCGAACACGTCCATTATATCTCATTAGTGGGGTGATAATATGTCAATTTGTGTTCACAGCGTGTTCTGCTTCCCAGGAGAGGCCAGAAAAACTAACTAATAGAGGGTTAAGTGTTGAGGGATGGCAACGTAACGTCAGTCAGTCCTCCACTTTGGTCCAGACTGAAATACTTTTGCACAGACATTCATATTGGCACATCTAGCACCACCATCAAGTCACCAAAAAGTCTGTCAACTACTTTGATGACTTTCACGACTAAATACATGCAAAACTAATGACATTCCCATCAGCCTCGGCTGTATACATTTTGGGCTAATTAGTTATTATTTTCAGCAGCAGAAATGATGTGATAATACTTCATTTGGCCTATACCTCAAATTTGTACTCAAATACATTACTAACATAACGGTGCTAAGATGCTTTCCTCAACTGAAATTTAAATAGTTGGCAGCTTCATTGATTGGCACTCAAACTCATGAACACACCAAACTGCCAAACATATTCACAGTCCTCTCAGAAGGTGTGTGTGTGTGTGTGTGTGTGTGTGTGTGTGTGTGTGTGTGTGGTGTGTGTGTGTGTGTGTGTGTGGTACTAATTGCACTCGTTCTGTCTACAAAACAGTTTCCTCATTTTTCACCTGGCTAAAGGACACATTCCGACTTGACACGCACATCCAACCCTCGCTCTCCCTCTCTCTCCTCTCTCGCTCGCTGTCTCGTCTCACATTATTGCTTCCTGTTCCTCTCCCTGATAGGTGTCTGTGTGTGCATATGTGTGTGTGCGTGTGCGTGTGTGTGTGTGTGTCTGTGTGTGAGACTTACTGACACTTGATGGAGTGATATCCATCAGATCCGCCTGCTGTCTTAGGTGTCCGTCAGCGCTGCTCACAACACATCAGTCATCCTAAAGCTGCCCCGCAGCCCCAAAACACACACACACACACACACACACACACACACACACAGATACTCCGCCAGTCATTCACAACTGCACAGATAAAATCGCTCATCTTAACACAGACACCGTAGTAACATCACCCCCCGGCCCCCCCCCACCCACACACACACACACAAACACACACACACCTTTACCACTGCAACTCGACATCTGGATAGTGGGGGATGAGGGGATGAGGGGGTTAACAAAAAGAAATAGGGTGCTGTGACCGAGACCCTTACCACACACACACACACACACACACACACACACACACACACACACAAATGCATGCACAGTTAGCCTGGGGCAGATTCTTTGGACTACAGTCTCCCTCCTGGGTGGCAAGATTTACACATACACAAACACACACCACACACACACACACACACACACACACACCACACACACAACACACACACACACACGTAGTAGGGCGGGTGATGGAAGTGCAGTGTCAGTGATAGATTGAACTCATACCAGAAGCATCAGAGTGGAATCACATTGAACTGGATCCAGTCTTTCTGTGTTTTAATGTATAGTTTGTCTATGTGTGTGTGTGTGTGTGTGTGTGTGTGTGTGTGTGTGTGTGTGTGTGTGTGTGTGTGTGTGTGTGTGTGTGTGTGTTGTAGACGGGAGGTAATTCCATCCGAGACCCTGAGAGTGACCCCAAAACACATGCCCCCGCCTGAGGCCGCACACAAGCCAAAACACACTCAGCCAAGCCACACACAGTCACAGACACCAGCTCACCTCCCCGACACACACAAACACACACACACATACACACACACACACATACACAATCAGACAACACTCAAAGAAGGTGCATTTTATGAAACTAGTTGTTGATTAGAGAGTACAGTAACAGTAGGTTACTTGAAAAAAATCAAAGTCAAATGAAAAAATTACAAACTTGGAACATATGGCAATCTGTGGAGGAAAATGAATGCGGCATTATTTTAGTCCTAACATTATGCTCATTTTCAGTTTCATAATTATATTTAGAGGTTGTTCCAGCAGGGACGTCTACAGAAATGGGCTGTTGTTACCTGGGCAACTACATTTTTGCCCTGATTTGCTTAGCTGCCCCTTCTGGTGAAAGAGCCTAAATAAACTTTTTTTTCTTTCTTTTTTTACTGTGGTGGCTCCATTATTATAATAATATGCCAATCATTACTAGAGGTTAAATCAAATTAAATCGCTATACATCATCCAATCTTGCCCTCAGCGATGCGCTCTGCACCCGGACCGTTGACTTTGTTTATATTCTCACACACGGGGCACGGCAAATGAAAGAGGGAAAGCCCTTCTGCCTTCACGTACGCTTTTTAAGTTATAGAGATTATGACAAATGCCCTGGGAATAGTAATTGTAATTGTAATTGTAAAATATTAGATCGTATTCCGAACCAGCCGCCATTAAGGTCTGGCTTTGAAATTCTGGAAAAGCCAGACCCACGTGACGCTTTCATCCAATCAGCAGCAGATTTTCATTTTTTTGGGCAACAATACAGATCAGCAAGTCTCGCACACATACACTCAATTCTGCGTTGCTTCGGTGTGTTCGAGGCCTTTTTTTGACCTACTCGGGGAGACAGTCAGTCCGACTGCCCTTTTCTGCCAAAGGTCGGCCGTCGGGTTGGTGTGTCAGAGCCTTTAGAATTACTCACGGGGGAAATAGCAACACTAGCTTTCTAGCTTTCATTATTATTATTACTTGTTAGGACTATGAGGTCATCAGGTCTGTCAGTAAAATATGTTTCATCTATTTGATTGGTATATTTGATTGGGAACTCTGTCCCTCAGAACCACATACCCTCTGTTCAAAAATCATCAAAACAACTGGTTCATAACACGTCCGACATGTCAGCATTAATAAGAATATGTATTTTCACTCAACCCAACCGTGCTGCCACTTGTGCCTCTATTGTGTCAATGTGTAGTATCTTTTTTTATTTATTTTTTTATTTTCCCTAATGTCTGTATTACATTTGTACACTGTGTTTATCAACGGGATTCAAAGAGTTTTATCTGTTTTACTACTTTTTACATTTGTATTGTTGACTGTAATCTTCTTATTGTTGTTGTTTTTTAGGGAGACAATTTTATGACAACGGATGAAAAATAGCCTTTTGGCTAATTCTGGTGCATTTACAGCAATGTTAATTAATGTACACTGTCCCTGTCAAATAAATTAATTAAAAAAAAAAAAAAAACAGATAAATAAATTTGTGACCATTCCGATTTTGTTTTATTATGATAAATAAAACTTTATTGTGTTGACTATTTACTCCACCATCTGCTGATGCCGAAAGATAAGTGTCATTCTCTATTGACTAACCCTGAGATTGGGTTAGGGGTTACACATTTTTAAAGCTGCTTTCTGGAAAAGGCCCAAACAAACATCTGCCACTGTATTCTTGCAAAACTCGTGAGATACAGAGATACAGAGACCTTTGTTGGTGGTGAGCTCACCTTGGGGAGTGTCTGTGGTTACAGTGTTAAACCTCTGCACCGGGCTGCCTCTCTCACAGTGCAATTTTAATTTGACTACTTGTTGATTTAAGCTACTTTATTTTTAATCCCGGACACTTAGTCTGATACCTTTGGTAAGCTGAGGTGCAGTGTCTGAATGCATGCGTGTGTGAAGTGTTTTTCTTGGCAATGTGGCTGACATAAGCCTCGGTTACACTCGTCTTTTCAACGTGACTTTTGTGATCAGATGCGCCAGATCGGAACTCAGCTGTGTCCGCAGACCATATGTGTGTCCACATGTGACACTTCGATGCAACTTGCCTGATCCAACATTCAATGTGGCCTCTCGGATTTGGTGGTTCAGGTGGCACCTTGATCCTTTTTGGCAGCTGCTGCTGCTGTGATCCTGCTCGACGCCCTGCACTGCTACAACTATTATTTCTGTTCATAGTTGAATTATCTGTATTGTTCCTATAAGTACCAAAACATCATACCAACTGCTATGATAATTATGAATCATATTTCTCTATATCTGTGTCAGTTTCTCTGTGTCCCAACTGGTAGCGGCAGATGGCCGCCCAACCAGAGCCTGGGAGGTTTCTTCCTGTAAAAAAGAAGTTTTTCCTCGCCACTGTCGCACAAAATGCTTGCTCGTGGGAAGTAGTTGTGTCTTTGTAAATTATAGTGTGGTCTAGACCTAGAATCTCTAAAGTGTCCTAAGATAACTCCAGACTTTGAGTCTGTGAAAAGCGCTTAATAAATTCCATTATTATGATGATTATTATTATTATTATTATTATTATTATTATTATTATTATTATTATTATTGAGCCTTCTTCTTTTTCTTTATATTTCTTTTATTTTGTAATAGTGGCAGGGCCTGTTCAAGACACGCTTTGTGGAGCAGAGAGTAGCAGAGACAAGTGATTGACAGCAGCTATTCTTTTTCTCAGTGCACGGTGGTGTCGGGCCACAGTGCCATAAGACAGCGGGTTTCAGCTGTGCTCCAGCCCCGTTTTCCTCACTTCCCTTTGCTCTCGCTCGGGAGAGGAACTCCCATGGGGGAGATGCAGTGAGACCTCCCTTTGATAAATTGTCCACGTACCCACATGCTGTCCCCACCTCACTGACAACCGCGGCATGTGGTCTGGCTGATTGGATAGCGTGCAAGATCAGATCTCAGAGCGTACAGACTTGTCTGTCATTGCGTCCTGGCATGATCGGCTGGCAAAAGTCGCATTGAACAGACAATAGTCATGGCCTTACAGAGTTCGGTCTGGCCACTGATTCCTCTACAACTGCTAATTACAAGGAAAAACATATCATAACGTGTGATACAGCACTTTCAAGTTGGGAAAAATAACAGCATTAGAGCAGTAAAGAAATCATACACAATTTGAAAATGCATCAAATAAAGTAAGCTAAAACATCCTTTGAAGACAGATGCACCCTTGTATTTTGCTGCAGAGAGCAGAAATAAACATTTACATAAAAGTGCTGTAAAGTTTTGAAGCAGCTATCAGACTACATGTATATCTCTAATCTCCAACATGGTGCTTGTTACACTACATGGTGTACACATGGGCTGTGTTTGTGTGTAGAGTGTTTATATGAAAAACACCACTCACAAAATGAATTAGACAGATTCACTGCAAATGGAAACAAAGGTCCGGAGTCGGCTGCGATCCGATCTGATCCTCCGCGTATCATCAAATAACATGCAGAGCCACCCAGAGATTCCACACAAACCACATCTGCTTAGCACATGACCCTGCAGCCACGCCATACAGTACTGTACAGCATCCAGGCCAGACAGCGGGGCTCGGCTATATTGCCTTTCCACGGAGAAAAAATGAGTCAGGATGAGGGAGAAACACAAGACATGAGGGATGAGACTGAAGTGATGGTATATGGAAAAGAAGCCGGGAACTGACAGCACTGACGCAGCTATCAGTTATTGATTTCTGGTGTATTGTTTAAGCATGAACATGTGCTTCGATGATCTCTTCCAGATGATGACATATATGATGATATCTCATGTATATGTGACTTACGAGATGCTTTAAATACACGTAAATACACACCCTGCACCCTTTGATGTCCTGGCTGTGTTTGCCCTCCTTATTTTTTACCTAATGTGCACTAATGAATTCATGCTTTAACAACTCAGAGTATGCATGCGCTGTGTGCAAGTGTATTTTTCTGTGTCTGTGTCGGAGCGGAAACAGGTCTCTCTCACTGCCAGTAAAGTCCCATTAATCACCCTTGAAGCCACAAGGCAGGCCAGGCCAGTGGATGGGACCGCATGTCTGTAACTTTAAACCACAAAGCACTGCCGCTCATGAACACGGTCCGTCCTCCATCGATCACGCATCTGGATCCCATTGTCTTATGCCCTGACATCAGACAGTCATCTGGAGCCCATGGAAGAAGAGGGAGGGAACGGAGGGGAAGAAGGGCACTCCGATTACTGGTAGAGTGATTAATCATAAACATATTGGAAGTAGGATGAAGCAATGACAGAGTTGGACCACAGGGCAGAATGATAATGGCTGCTCCTGTGGGTTTAGGGTGTCGATAATACCGTAAGATCGAGGGGCCGAGGCCAAAATGTGAACGTGAAGTCTGGATAAAAGGTTAAAGGGTAAGACCTGAAATGTAACCTGAGAAGTTAAGGTAAATTAGCGCTTTGCGTTAGCAGTCATAGCTCTGTTTTACATTAGCATGAGAAAGTTATTGCTCTGTAAGAGCGATGCAGATCACCTGAGCCCGAGGTCTCATGTCTGATGAGGAGTCTGTTTCAGAATGTTGCATTGTGAAAAATGTCTGACTCTTGGATTTCTCTATACATATTATTTATGTCCAATGTATTTGTGAGATGGAAGACGCAGGGGGCGGCTCATTGCCATTAAAATAAGTTTATTCCATTCCTGCAGCGTGGGGATTCGAGGGAACTGTGACATGTGGATGGTCAACAAGCTTTTCAAAATTAAAAAATTGAAATTGGAGCGGGAGATAAGGCGACATTCCAACATTTACAAAAAATCCGCTCCATCCAAAATCTTTGCACTCCACAATCACTCTTGCTCCGCTCACATACTCTGCAAAGCTACAGATGATCCAGAATGGAAAAGGACATGCCTTTGCATGACATTCTTTATGAAGAATAAATGAATATCGTGCTCTTAGTTTTAGAGAGTGTACAATTGGTGTCTGCATATGTAGATGTCTACATGTGAAGATAGCACATAAGAAAAATGTAACTTGAGCTTAACATTTCACAATGTAATTCTGTTAGTTAGTGCACATTAAAACTGACTACAGCAAATTAAAGCTCTAACATCTTTTAGTTGAAAGACATACATCTTAAAATCATTTTGACTTTCATGTTCTCTGACGGATGACGGTAGTATGTGTGAATATGAAGTTATGACGCAAGCTTTGGGGGGGAAAAAATCACTGTAACGTCCACAGTGTGAATGTAACAATGCTGTGTGCCAGTTAAACCCAGCAGAAATTACCTGCCTGTTTATTATTTTAATCATCATCAACTCCATGTTTTCTTGCACTGTGATCAGAAGAGTTTATCATTTAAAAAAAACACAATGCAGTTGAAGTGAAAGAAATGTTCTACCAAGCTAGCAAGAGCTATGTAAGGTGAAATACTTTACATTACAGGCATTATACAGGGTCACAAGTGAGGTGCCATCAAAGGCAGCTTGTCTAATTCCACCCATAACCTTAAGCCAATTTGTCTATACCCAAGCAGTCAGAACTTACATACACCTATAACTTATATTCACTTTAAATATCAGATGAGGTGATTCTTTTCTCTAATACAGATGATACGTTAGAAATGTTGACAAAAAAAAAAAGATTTCTCCATGCATCCTTCATGTTAGCTATGATAACGTTACCTAGCTTGTTTGGTAGATTTTTAAATATGTTTTTGGATAGTTAGTTAGCTAACTTGCTATTTCCACCCAACATGCTTTCACCGGTTCCAGAAAATTAGCAAAAAAACATGTTTTCATGCTATCTGTTCCCTCAGTGATTCCTTCATGATGAACTAAAAGTGCAGCTCCATTCGGCTCACCTCTCTATCCCGTCTCCCAGAGACAACTCCAACCAAATCATATCACCCTCACCAAAGTGTCCTTTGGGCTTTAATCTCTAAATTCCTCTCAAGTCCACTCTGTGACAATCCCCTCGTAACGTGGCAGCGAAAGCGGGAGGAGCTGTTGAAATGCAAAAATGTTTAAAAAGGAAAATCAATAAAAGTCTCTTATGATTTGAGTGAGACTCTCCAGATGGTGGACACAAGACAAGACAAGACTCTGTCTTCTTTGCCTTCAGCCTCCACCTTTGCTCACAACAATGCCGGCCCATTTTCAAAGGAATTCACTTCTTTTTTTATATTTTTTCTTTTTTTTGTCGAGTTTATTTGGATCAATCATCAACCACATAAATACCCAGCATTAATTACAGACCATAAATGGTAAAAAACCCAAAGCAAAACAAAGTGTTACCTTAGTTCATGCAGTGTCATCTTAACTTAACAGGTGGCGAGGGCACAGTGGACATGACACGTGCCTTTGGTGTGGGAGATCTGGGTTCAATTCCCACTAAGGGTCCCCTGAGCAAGACACTTACTCTAGTGCGACCTCTGACATACAGTATGTAGCAAACATAAGGTGCTTTGGATAAAATTGTCAGCTAAATGACATGTAATGTAACTGATTTATGCTCAATGCTAATCAAAAAGGTGTAGATTGAAGCCTTTGCTTATTACACCTACCCTTTTTACATTCTATTATATTCTTTTTTATTCTCTCAGGAAACTATCAATTTAAATATAAAAGGTATTATCATCAGTTTCCATATCTATAAGTTAACGGATGGAGTGTGAGTTGCAATATGTTCTTCAAAAACCTCTCACCCTCTATCCCTGTGGGGACCTTCGAAAACAAACCGCTGCAAATACATTCTTTCACTCTTTCGTTTAGATCAAAGAGAATTAACTTTATGTGGACACAAAAGTCTTAGTCAATTAAAAATACCGAAGTACTGGCATCAAAATTATCATACAGTGTCAAAAGTTAAAACCACTCCTTACATGCAAAATGACCCCACACGGAGGATTTACTCTCTGTATCTGATTTGAACATTATTGATTCATTTATGCAAGCAGCATTGTTAACTAAAACAAACAGCTGCGGTCACGTTAAATAGGAGGGTCACATGACTACCGTCACATGATTAAACCGCCATGTATAAAAGTTGTTTTAGAAGTCCTCGGAAATCAACCTAAAATGTTGTTTTTAGATATGAGGATGTGTGGTGTAAAACATAACTAATAATGATGATGATGATTTAAAAAAAAGGTATTCTTATAAATTAAAATACATAACATTATATGATGTAGTTTAAAAAAGCTCTACCTTGACAACATTAAGTTTCACGTAGAACTACTAAAATGAGGACGTAACAAGATGTCACAGATGACTTGTCTATAGCATCTACAGGATTTGTTCCGGTGCCGCCGGAAATGTCCGTCATAAACCCCGGTCCGAAATGAAAATCTTGTGTTTTTTTGTCCCATTGACCTCCAAATAATGGCCGCCCAGGAAATGGGATCAAGGACAACAGTTAACTTACTCAGCGGAGATTGACGTTAAATTTAGGCAAGAAAAAGTGAGCTTTACACGGTGACGAAAGTTAAGTTTAGTTATCAAAACAACTAGATAAGTTTAGGAAAAAGTTTGTAGTTTGTAATGAAACACTCCCAAGGAACACCCATTTCTGGGAAGCGAATTCCGCTCTCTGGCTTGAAAGTCCTATATCCCACCCATCACCCATCTCCCATCACCCATCACCCATCACCCATCACCCATCACCCATCACCACCATCTGTTGGACTTGAGGAGGTCAGAGAAGAACTTTTAGGGGCCGATCAACATCTTGTTCGTCGATAAAATCCACTATCATTCTGATTAGATACAGTGAGGGAAGAGCGGGGATCTCAGTAGGACCATGAGTCTACGCTTCCACAGAATATCAACAGATGAACATCAAACATTTTTGGCTATCTTTGATCTGTGGATTAAAGTAATTGATGCTGAATTTTATGGGATGGAGTGTGCTCTGTGTATGGAATATGTTCTCCGGCTGTGTGAGGCTTTGCCTGTAAGAATCTGGATGACTCATCACATCCCCCCCCCCCCCCCCATTAAACTCCAGCTCTGGTCAGACACCCTCAATCCTGCTCTGGCACCTCTCCTCTGCCCGTTCAGGGCGATAAGCCCCAATTATGACTGCCCTCGTTTGGAGTTCAGACACACACAGACACACACACACACAGACACACACACACACACACACACACACACAGTGAGAGGTCTGATGGTCAGGTGCCCCAGACAGCATTCCCCTGTGTGATTAGGCTCAGTGAGCCATCTCCTCTCTCGAACCTGTCGCCAGTAGCTCTGCTTGGCCTTAACACCCGGCCAGCCGGCCATGCAACACCACTGTCTGTGTGTGTGAGAGAGAGAGCCAGTGTGTGTGAGTATGTATCCACAAATCCAGGCAGTGTGTCAAATTTCTCTTTCACATTGATCTAAACTGTGTGTGTGTGTGTGTGTTTGTGTGTGTGTGAGTGTGTGTGTGTGTGTGTGTGTGTCTTTGCTGCCTCCAACTCCTAAGCGTGTAGAATTGTGACAGGACCCCACCAGAGCATGACAAGGCTTTTGTCTCTGGAGCCCAGTGGTTTTTTGGCTGAGCACACTCTTGATGTGTTTTGCTTTTATGTGTGTGTGTGTGTGTGTGTGTGTGTGTGTGTGTGTGGTGTGTGTGTGTGTGGTGTGTGTGTGCTGCTATGGATTTGAAGGCCTGTATCCTGTAAGCCTTTATTTTTTACATAGCGCGGAGATGGGTTACTGAAAGGGGGAAAGGGCTTCGGGTTTGTCACTGTGTGTGTGTGTTGGGGTGTTGTGTGGTGTGTGTGTGTGTGTGTGTGTGTGGGCGGAGGGTTTTGTAGCCCCAAAAGGGCTGTTGAAGCTGCTGTGTCACCAGCTGTCACTCAGTCACCCGAAGGCCACTGTGTGTATTAAGCTCTTACCTGAATGAAAGTAAAAACCTTCAGCCCAAGCCCCCCAAGGAAACGGGAAAGTGACTTGCGACCCCCCACACAAAAGTTATATAAACATTGCACGCAACCAGCACGCACTATGGGCTAAAAATTTCAAAAGAGCTGTCCCTTTTTAGTTATTGTTTGGTTTTTTTTTAAAATTTAGCCAAGTTTGTCTTGTGTTAAAATTATGGCAACATATGCTATTTCTAATCGTTTTTAAATTTTTTATTTTATTTTCTGGAAATCAACTGCGACCCCCTCCTCGGCTCCCCGACCCCCCGTGGGCCCCAACCAGCAGTGGGGAATCACTGCTTAGGAGCCCGGGGTAGGGAGCCGTAACGGGGACCCAAACAAGATGAATCCTACAAGTTGAGACTGATGATGCAAATTTTTGGACAGTCCCTCATTGAAGGCATGTATTGTGCGTCATACCCAGCCTTGTCTGCACACCTCAGCACGCCTGACCAATCGCTGCATGAAGTGTGCACGATTGTTCGAATGTTGGTTTTCTGAAAGTTACAACAAAGGTGCCTTATTTTCTCATTTTGATACATGAGAAACCTTTTTTTTTAATTTTTTTTAATTCTTGTATTCTTCTTGTACTCCAAAGATAAGATCCTCTATTGTCTAAGCAGGGGCGGGTCCAGAGGGGGCACCCCCCCCCCTCCAAAATATGATTGCCCGCCTTCTGTCAATCTGACAAATTTGATTTCCATGGATCAGAGTGTTGTTACTTTGCTGCCTGTTCCACCAATCCCTGCCTTTTAATTTGGTCAATGGATATATACAATAAACACACATTGCATGAAAAATGTGTACTTTTTGAAAATTTGGGGTCAGTTTAGAAGTAAACATGTTAAACTCAAGGTAGAGCACAAAGAAATTGTGTATTGCACTTTATTTCTGTTCTGTTTCCTATTATCTGTAACCGTACAGCAAAGTTTTCTTTGTTGAAGTTTGAGGAAAGTTTATTGTAAGTGTATTTTATACAGTTCTGTGAAAAAAAGTCTTCCAGGCACTTGTCACATGACCAGTCAATTTTTCCATGGTGACTATCCAAGGTTTTGGCCTTAAGAGCCCGTAGAAAATATGCATTGTAATTGGATACACACTTTGTTAAAAAAAGAAAACAAGTTAAATTAATTATTAGTGTGTTTTGTTTAGCAAAATTAGATTGTGTTGTTTTATTCTATCCATTTTTTCCTATATTTCTAAGCAGATTTTCCATGCTGTATTCTGATAAATTGGCCTGATTGATTATTATTTTTGCCTTTTAGTGAAATACCTTGACAACTTGTGGATGGATTGCCTGATTGGCTGCAGACTCTCAGTCTTGTCGAAGTGATGACAGGCTGTTCAATTAAAAAAAGAAAAATGCCTTTTTTGATCGTATATAATTAAAGGGAAATGTTGCAGTTGTTGTATAAAAGTGTAAATACAAGTTAGTGTTAGTGTGGCTAATGCTCAGTGGGTACACGTACGCATCAAATTTGAGTCATTTTGAACCCACCACTTTTTTTGAAAACCTCAAATTCAATTTAGTTCATAACACACATAATCCTTGAGCGACAGATGCCAACAAATCCACAAAACTCCCCACAGAGCAGACACAGACACAGCCGCTCTGCTGCTGCGCTGGTCATTCGCGTCTCTGTTCACAGCACGGGCTGTCGGGACATATTACCACACTTAACGTGAAAACCCTTAACATGTATTAATGTACCTACGACCACTGATCACCAAATTTCTCATGGCCATATCTTGTCATGAACACTTAAACTTGTCAAAATAACTAAACCAAAATCCAGCGATTATGGAAATTCTCACATTGTTTTCTTCTTTACTGGCGCCAATGGCGAGGAAAAGGCTTTGCGTGGTTTAACGTACCTAAACAGTAATCATTGATTGCCAAATTTCTCTCCCATGTAAAAAATGAAAAATCAAACCAGATATTTAGTGATGGGTCATCGTTGTTTAGGTACATTAAATCACGTTGAGTTTTTTTCACATCATGACATATGTCATCTTAATGTCAGGTAATGTCCATAATATTAATTTGGGTTAGATTTTTTGATAGTTTTTAGTGTTTTTGAGTAGCAATATGAGAGAGAAATCTGGTGATCATTGATCATTCTTTAGGTACGTTTAACTATGTTTTTATTCATATTCATTTACATTAGGAAGCTACAGGACAGCGTCTTTCAAAATATGACCTGCGCAAAAGAGAAAAAAAACTGCATGCGCCATTGTACCCAGCACTCCAGGAAATTCACTTCCGAATGCGTCTCTGTCCCCAGCACATTTCCAACCAAACTGACGCCCGTGGTGGGAGAGTACTGTCTCAGCACTCAGAGCCAGTAAAAAGGTTAAAGTTGTCATTATATCACATGACGAGATTGTCTCCAGAACTCCTTCATGCTTGTTAATCTCATGGAGACAAAGTCAGGACTATGCAGGACTGTGTTTTGATTGTTTCTATCAGATGTCTGAGCAGGGACATCATTCCACTGTGGTGTGGGAGAATTTTTCTCCAAAGTCTATAAAACCTGCAGTGGAACGTGCCTCGCCCTGTCTGCAATCATAACTTCACAATTTCACCAGCATGACTTTCGGGGGAGAGTGGAAGTATCCCTCCATGGTCAAAACCTTGTTCCGGTGGCATTTCCACCCGGACACGAGTAGCACTCTGTGGCGGCGGATTTTTCCAGCCTTTATGCCAGCTTGAGTGTGTGCACATCGGTTGAAGTGTGTGGTCAGTGTTGGCTATTTTGCTGAAAGCCGAAGCTCTTCCAAAGCCACAGACAAAGCCACAGCAGGTGGATGGGTAGCAGGGTGGAGGAGAAGGGGGGAGGGGAGTCGGGGGTTACAGAGGGCTCAATGCCTCTCCTCATCACGCTTCTTGACCCTGAAGAAAAGCCTGATTAATCGGAGCCTAATAGGATGGAGAAGCTACACTCATCCTTTTACTGCTGCTGGACAGGCCCGCAGGACACCAACTGACAGAACAACAGACAAGAAAGTGAGAAGAAAAACCTTTGGGGGACTTTGTGGAAATAATGCTTCACATCAACAGGATGCATGACACATTCTTAAGTCTTTATTTTTTCATCCTGTCCTCTGAACAATTGATGTCTCATCATTTATTGCAATAGAACTATGATTATCCTCAACTCTGTCTTATTCCTAATGATTTTTTCTTATCACTATTTTACAAATATTAGATCATATGTGTTGATAGTTGGAGGTATTTCTGCTACTTTGATTTGATAAAGTGATAGAAATCAGACACTGTTTGTTCGTCTAAAAGGAAGAATGAGGAATCCAGCAAGTCCTTCCAAAATGACCCATATGAGCATTTTCTGATTGGACCACGGTGGTTAAAGTTTGGCTAAAACTAATTGGTTAAAGCAGTATTTTATGGGCCACTGTGGTTCCGTGGAGCACTGACATTTTGGCACCAAATGTGTTATTATGAATGTGGTAGCAAGCTGTTGCATAATCACACATCTATCAAAAGCAACCTAAGCAGTCATTTAAAATGTGTTTTTGTCCACCTGAAAATAGAAGTTGGGGGAAATATATGTCTCCTTTGCTGCTAAATGGTCTTCTAAGGTCACCAGCTAACTGCTTCTTGTGTCTGTTAGTTGTTTGGTGCTGGGCAATTAGCGCCCTGCGGGGTAACTGGAGCATTTTCACTGAAAACAGCTGCCTGCTGTTGCTGGAAACAAGACGACGAGAGAGTTGAGACCAAATAAAAAGAGTAGAGTTATGGATGGTAAAACCAAAACAGTGAGGTGAAAGACAAAATTGGCTCAAGTGATGTAACTTGAGTCAGCGTCAGTTGGTGCCGAAAACTATAGTTTGGAAATGAAGTTGGGAGGAAGTGAATTTACCAGACTTCTATCACCCGCTCCTCATCTCTGCTTGAGTCTAGCGGCCCAAGGCTACGTTAGCAGCTAGTGTTGCCAACTTCTTTTCAATGAAGGTAGCTAACACAAACTCCAAATGTTGCTAAAAGTCCCCAGATGGTGTCATGCGCTCATTTGCATATTGGTATAAAACTCTGAGCAGAATGAATGGGAATGAAATACAATATGACATCTTTTGCTTTTTTAAGTCGCTCATTTGTTGCTAGTCACTTTTCAAAAAAAATAAATTGCTAAAAGGGTGCAAAAAGTTTTTAAATCTAGTGAGAAAGTCAAGTTGGCAACGCTGGCACAGTATCTCTGGTTCTGCTGCTTTTGTCTAGGTTCTTTCTGTTGTAAACTTTCTAGTGTAAGTCCGGCAGAGTTATTGGAGTGCAATGCTAACTTGGTGGCTAACTAACTAACAACTTCAATACACACCACAGTACTTATTGCATCAGACGGGAATGTTTTTCGTAGGTTAAGATGTTTGCTGATGAAGCATCACCTGCTGAGGATGAGTGAGGGTGCCAGAGACGTACCCCATGGGTGACTGCTGTGGTCCTATGACGCCTGCCTGGCTTTGCAATGGACGCCTCTTGGGTCCTTTCAACCAAGCTCAGTCTGGCCCCTGGACCCTCACGGGGTCTCTTGGAGCCCGCTGTTGACTCCCCATTGTCTGTGTAAGTAAGTGTGTTTGTGTGTGTCGGCGTGTGTGTTTGTGTGTGTGTGTGTGTGTGTGTGTGTGCGTGTGTGTGTGTGTGTGTGTGTGTCCAAAGGGGTCTTTGGAGGCCTCCTGGGGGCCGGTGACTTCTCTTTGTCTCCGGTTGGCCTGCTGTCAGAGTGTCTTTGTTATGACAGTTGGGCTGCTTTTATACCGACTAAATCACAGCTCTCAGCTGTTCATTTACTGGCCTAACCCCAGACAGCCCTTGTGACACACTCACAAACGCACACACACACACACCACACACACACACACACAACCAACATCATCCTCTTTTACTTCATTGCAAATCTACACGGCTTCTTCTCAGCAGAATGAGTAAAGAGGATGAACGAAAAGGAGGATGAAGAGGAAGGCTAACAAAGCAAGACAGGGTAGGGGGGAGGCCAAAGGGCGTTTGACCTCCGACCTTTGTGTTATGGCTGGGGCACAGGGGGGTCAGAGGACGCAACAACCCAAGGTAATCAGTAACTACATGCTAGATACGACACACAAATAGAAAGAAGAGAACCACAACCAAATGTATTTAAATTCAAATCTGATTCATCTCTGTGATGTGAAATAAACCTGTGTTGTCAAAGCGGTAAAGTAGCATTATAGATACATCGTGTGCGTGCATGTAGCATAGCATGCATAGCAGATACACACAAACATAACAGATTCCCTCTGAGACTCAGCAGTCAAAGTACAGCAAAAATTGGGCTCATCAGGAAAAAAAAAATTATTTTAATATGCAATAAAGCAATACATCCTTTTATCCCTGTCTCTGCTTAGCTGTAAAAAACATTTTGAAGTGAAACAAAATTGCAAATTATTGCAAATTATCTAAAAATGATCATTCAATTGTTAGATTAGACTACATTCATCATAAATGAATTATAGATTTAGAATTCAAAGAGAAAAAAGATTGACATCATTGATAGCCACACACAATAGTGAACAGCATTGATTTAGTTTGTTTGAAGAGGGACAACAGGAAATGCACTTTTTTTTCTTCTATTTTGTGTGTGTGTGTGTGTGTGTGTGTGTGTGTGTGTGTGTGTGTGTGTGTGCTTGCGTGCATGTATGTGTGTGTTCCTGCCTTCAGGGACATATTTCAGGCTAAAGACCAGTTAACCTTTTCATTCATCTCCCTTACACATGACTCAACATGCTGGTTTGACGTTTTTTGATCATCTGCAGCAGCGTGGACACGTCGTTGCTCACGTTCACACCTGCAGTTTGGTTGACTTTCTGAGGACCAAAGTAAAATAATAAAAAAGACATGGTGGCTTTTAGTTCCTGTCCAGCATGTGTTCGCACTCGTGTTCGTTGATGGGACAGTTTTGGTAATGTCATGATGCATCATCGGTGTTACATGGAACCTTATGGGGAAATGGATGTGTTTAATTATGTTCTTTGGTGTCACAAATACATTATTTTATCAGCATTATTATAGGATAGTTACTGTGATCATTAGGCTACATTTCACTCACTTCTCATTAAGGAACAACCAAAACACACCAACTAGGACTAGCACAACATACTATTTATACATTATATTTATATATATATTATATATATATATATATATATATATATATATATATATATATATATATATATTGTATCTTTAAAATTAAGCTAACAATAGCTCCAGGAGTTGGTTAAATACACTGTCACTCTCTCTCTCTCTCTCTCTCTCTCTCTCTCTATATATATATATATATGACTTCTCTGACATTTTATGATCAGCAGATATATTTAACAGTATTTCAGATTTGGAATTATATTTAAAAAAAACACATATCTGCTATCACCAAAAACAAACTTTCAGGTGGCCTCTATCCAGAGTTTGACTGACACACCAATTGAATATGAGACAACTCCAGGAACTTAATGACCCAAATCTAAAGATGTAGTCATCATGACAGGTTCCATTTTTGTTTCCACTGTGTACCTTGGTTACACTTTACAAATCAAGAAAAATCTATATTAGTGCCACCGTTTCCGTCGATGTCTTCCCCCCCCAAACCGAACTGCACTCATCTACAAAACAGAACTTAAAAATGACAACATTCGTCTTTTCAATGGAGTATGGACCTGTCCATTTTTGAAGCCATCCCAAACAACACGTGGCCTTTCTCTTTCTCATCCTCTTCTTCTTCTAGCTCTCCCTTTTTTACAGGCAGCAGGCTGCATGAGGTTCATCCTAAGAAAGAGATCTATATCTAGACAGAGAGAAATTAAGAACCAGAGGGAGAGAGGAAGAGACTTGACGAAATTGTCAGAACTCTTCCAGGGGTCACGGAGTATGTGTGTGTGTGTGTGTGTGTGTGTGTGTGTGTGTGTGTGTGGGAGTGTGTGCGATTAACTGTGTGTGTCACCCGAGAGTAAATGTTAGCGGGCCGAGAAGCATTCATGTTACCAGGGTGATGGCACAGGAGTGTAAAGCCAGGAGCAATATAAAACCTGTGCTTTCCCAGAATGCCTTTGTGCCGGGCGTGTGTGCCAGCTCCCGTTGCTATGGGGATCCGGGGGTCGTTAGGGTAACATGTCTTGACTCAGATCTTGTCTCTCATGACCCCCTTTCACCGTCTTTCATGTGTCCAGCGAAAAAACCCACTTTCTCTCGCACTCACCGTCTACATCTGTCACACACAGTTGTGCACACACACACACAGCATTGGGGAGCTCGTATGCTTGTGTTTTTTGTGCAAATTAGATTTTATTCCTGATTTTGAGCAACGGAGAACACTTAAGGACACGGCAGATGTAGTTCACCGACGCAAACTGAGGGTTCAGTCAAACCTCTGACAACTGGGGTTGGGTATCGTTTGGGTTTTTAACGATATCGGTGCTAAAATGATACTTAGAAAACGGTGCCTGTGCCTAAACAGAGCCTAAAGGAAAATATATCTATTTACAATGTATATACTATAAAATATCAGAAAGGAGCGCAAAACGACAGTTGGCGACATTAAAGAACGGCTTGATTATTGCCACGGCCATATGGTCAATATGAAATGATTGGTTAATAATGTAATAACAGTAACTTATAACAATGACTTATTTCACCAGTAAATTGCAGGTAAGCGACAAAAACAAGCACCAAATGGGAAAAGGGTATTTTTCCAATAACTTAAAATGCACCACTAGGCTGGCGAGTTTCAAGTGAACGCACCGTCTGTGTGTTTCTCCGGCAGCTGCCTGCAGACTGTTACGTCCCGGTGTTGGAATCCTCTACAGGGAAATACAGTCACCCTTTACACCGCTTAGCGTTAGCTGTCAGCACATTAACCATTGGGTTTAATCCAGCTACTACTTGTGCAGCAATGCCTCTGAAAGAAAAGGGGCCAAGCAACAACATTGTCATTCTTCTTTGGTCATGTTACCAGCCTACCGCACCGCATTCGGTACCCAACCCTACTGACCGCTACTGTATGTGACTGCTCAGCACTTAAATCTCTAAAATACATAAAAGCGCCCATATTTTGCTCATCTTCAGGTTCATAATTGTATTTAGAGGTTGGAATACTACCCCAAATCCCAGAAAAAGTGATTTTTTTTTCACAATGTGGGCACTTTAAGACTTGTGCTTGTAGGCGACCTGCCATATTTAATTATAGCAGCAGTTATTTTGAATAAAAGATATACTAAATAACATAATATAACAAGTGACACTGGTTTTGGGAAAACAGGGACTCCCCTGTTTTTCTTTTTTTCTAATAAAGGTTAATATTGCTGTAATTCTGAGATCCTATTCTACACATAACTGTATTTTGACACTTTGTAGTTACTTCACAGATTAAGATTTTGTACACAACACATTAAAGACATGTTTTTTTTTAGCATTGCTATCTGAGTCGATGATTTCAGGTTTAAAAAACTTACAGGTGTGTAGTTTAGATCAAAATAAAGGCTGAGTTTTAAAATGGGTGTACAGACTATGAATAAAGGGCTAGTAAGTACGGACCAGGCTTTGATTACTAGTTTTACTTAAGTAAAGGATCTGTATACTTTGTGAGTTAAACTACTATTCAAGCAACTACAAAACAAGTATTCTTTAAAACACTTTACACAGCGGGCACACTCTCTCCGTTGCACTTCATTTCACGTTGGTTCGGCTGCTGCCGTTTTATGTTGTGCACATGTTGCATCCATTAACGAGCCATTTTGTTTGGTTTTCACATTGCAAGTCTCATACGTGTCTCTGTTGCAACTTAATTTATCGCAAGGATTTTCTTTAATCAAGTGTTTCTTTTTCTTTTTTTCTTTCTTCTCTAGGAAAGCTTGAATGTGAATTCCTTATGACATTAACCCTTTACTAATACTACACCCAACCATTTGGTAGAGCACGTTTGAAGGTGTTTTTAATTTGTACTTAAAGTGCCCATATTATGCACATTTTCAGGTTCATAATTGTATTTTGAGGTTGTACCAGAATAGGTTTCCATGGTTTCATTTTCAAAAAACACTATATTTTTGTTGTACTTCACATTGCTGCAGATCTTCTTTTCACCCTGTGTGTTTAGGTCTCTGTTTTAGCTACAGAGTGAGACATCTCACTTCTTTACTATCTTTGTTAGGAGTCGCACATGCTCAGTAGCTCGGTAAGATCACATCAGCTAGATACCTCTTTCTCCAGCTTTCGTCAGTACGAGGCGGGATCAGCTGAACACCTGCAGGTATACCTGCAGAACAGGGACAGGAAGTAGTTCATTTGGAGATGTACTGAACAAACCCACTGTGTTTAAATAGTTTAGCCAGCTGTCAAACCTCTGATGGTTGAGGGTCATGTAACTCCTGCCCAAAGGATGTGCCCAGATTGACCGAAATCAACGCGTTCTCATGGACGTAAGACTTTTGCATAACTCTTCGTATGATGTCATGCGAAATAATGGCAACCGGCAAACGCTCATATGAAGTTTAGTCAACCAGTCACGTTACAATTAAGTTCACGGGGGCATGCCCTTTGAAAAAAAAAGTAGTCAAAAAATGTTTTCATTTCAGAACCTTAGGAAATGGACAGCAGTCGACACAAACACACGCCTATTAAAGCTGCAGTAGGGAGTTCTGAGAAAACGTGGACTTAGCCAAAAAATTTGAACAAGCACACCTTACAGGTCCCTCCCCCTTGCTCTCCGCTGCGCTACAGCCCCCCCTCCACAGCTCCTCCCTCACAGCAGAGCCTGCCGTGAACGCGCAGGCTAGTAAGCAGGGCCACCAATGCTTTCCACATCCTCATGGACAGTACAGGGGATTTATTCTGAGGAGGGTATAGTTTATGTAAAAAATTTGCTTATTTAAAATATTTTTATTAAAAGTGTTGTAAATTTTTTCAAATAAAAAGGGTTTAAAATTATTTTTTATGTAATCGCTCATTTGTGTGAACAAAAGTAGCACGTTACACAATACATTACTGAATTACCTTTTGGATCAATTTAAAACAGTAAACTTTCAGTAGGAATGATGAATCAGTGAGGAAGCTCAATAAGCCAAGGAATAACAACATCTTAGAAATATGTCTTAGGTTTTATTAGCATATGGGTAAAATAAATCAGCTTTTTTTGCAAAGTACTCCTGCACAAGGAAATACTGAACATTTTGATTTGGACTGAACAGGGACAGCGCACAATAAAAGTAGTTTAACCATAGCTACATTTATTGTGATCGACAAAAACACCTTTTGGCTTACTAAATGTAGGCATCGAAACAATATTACTTATACTGAGGGTGAAGGAGTTAGCAAGTAAAGTTAATCTTCACCTGCTACAACATTCCTGCCGTGCTACAAGCTAACTGTAAGATTTAGCAACAAGCTACAGAGTTAAATGAGATTTGCGCTATCACCAGTGATACTGTAACCATCGATATCTTAGTTGTGTACGCTTGTTCTTTAAAAATTAAACAAATCAAGCAGGGATACTTACATGTCGAGCAGAAATGTGGCTAACGCTAGCTCTGAATCCGTGTTGAATCCTTCCAGGAGACGTAGCTCCCTCCACCTCTGAAAAGCCGCTTCGATGTTGACCCTCGTTTTATTTCGGGCTCGGTTTAATTCTTTCTTTTTAGCTCGCTTTTCATCATCGGTCTTCTTCTGTTTGCCCGTCTTTGTTTTCTGAGCAGGTGTCACTCGAGAAATTGGCAGTTTTCCTGGAAAGTTGTTTCTCCGCGATTAGCACAGCTGCAGTGCACTAGCAATCTTGAGCTGGAACGGCGGTACGCGCTGTGCGGGGGAGGGGTATGAGCAGCGCGTACACGAGAGTGATTGACACTGCTAAGACAGTCCTCCTGGCTCTGATTGGCTGTTTCTGACCGGGAGCGGTGTTTTTCTGCAAGTGGCAGTAGGAGCACAGAGAGGAGACACAGGAGCTTGATTTTTTCACAGATTATCTGTCTCTTATTCTACTGTCAGGACATAGTGGCAGTTTTAACAAATATGTAAAAAATACATTTTTACAAAAGTTACCTACTGAAGCTTTAACTCGATGATAACGCCGTAAAGCAGGACAGCGCCACTTCTTATAAATACAGACAGGATATGGAGATGAGAAGTTTGACAGACACGTAACCGCGATCAACTTTGTGGGAAATTAAGAATCAACAGAGCAGGCGACCGACAGCCGCATAACCAATCCCACTATGACAGACGCTCCACTCAGCACCAACTGCAATGTTTCATTTTAAAATGAATGACAGTTGTGACAGGGGCCCGGGACACTAACACCTGTCTCCTGGATGCAAGTCTTGTGTTTTCCCCTTGACTTCTTCTGGGACATGAACTCTGATCCCCCGCTTGAAAGCCCCCTGTGTGTCAGGAAACACCCCGACCTCCTCCTGGATCTTTGTGACCCTATACAGTAGCAGTCAATGTGGGGCATGAAATTAGTTTCATAGCTATACGTTTGAATGGGAACATGAGAACAGCCTGCAAAAATACAATGGCGTCTAGAAAACCACAAAAGAAGAATCCTTTGCCTCAACACATGAACAGGTGTGATCTGCAGATTGTGGGAATTGATGAGACTCTTAACCCTGTTGTCTAACCATTTTCCTATTTCAATGTTCTGTTTAACTACCCAATTGTAATTACCCAAAAATAACATGATTGATTCCACACAAATAAAAATCTGTACATTTTCATTAATTTTGGGGCGTCTTATTCAATTTTTATAGCATTTGAAAAAAAAAATAGAAGTGTTTTTACAATAGTATTGAGTAAAAGTTGACATTCCAGTCTGTGATTATCCATCAACATCCATTCCTTTAATTTTAGTCTCAATAATTCCTAATTTCTGCTTTTCTAACTCAACCATCAGGTATAATTTCCTATAAATGAGGTTTATTTATCATAAAGTCCAAAAAAATTGTAAAACGAAAGTTACTAAATTAGTGTTACGTAGTGTTGAAAACATCAAAAAAGTGAAAGTGAAAGGGCGAATGAAACAGTGAAAAAAGCGTCAAAAGTGTTGATTTTCAATTTTGAGTGGAAGATCATTGTATTATTTTATTAATCTCTTTAAAAAAATATGTGGTCCATATTGCTATTGTCCATACAAAGAGATGTTTGACTGAACAATGTTTTTCATGTGTAAATGTAAGCAGATTTTTGAAAGTATACTTTTACCATGATCATTTTTAAAATCCACTGTATTGGTTTTTGTCATTATTGCAACCTTTGAGGGGTTAACTATGGTGTACATTACCAAATCTTTTCATTCATGTTGATACAATATTACAAAAAACTTTTCATTTATGATTTCTTTTTTTTTTAGATTATATTTTGGGGCATTTTAGGCCTTGATATCCGACAGGACAGCTTGGGCTTGAAAGGAGAAAGAGAGGGGATGACATGCAGCAAAAGGCCACAGGTCGGAGTAGATCCCGCGGCCGCTGCGTCGAGGACTACGCCTCTACATATGGGCCCGCGCTCTACCAAGGGAGCTACCCACGCGTCAACAAACAGAAACTTTATTTTGAAATGGACTTCCAACTGTGCTTGATATTACAAGTCCATTTTCACGCACTTCTTACTGACAGACAAGGATCCGTCCACTGCATGGGTCGTGTAGGATTATGAAATGATGTTGAAACAGCCTACATTTCAGTCGTGTGAGAGCATTTGGAAATTGTTGCTTTCCTGCTGATCATCAACAAGCTCCTTTACTCACTGCCCCCCTCTGTTGGCCAATCAGCAGCAGAGCCGAGGCAGGTGACCTCTGGGGAACCTGGATGCACTCAGGGATGTTGTCCGCTTCATTTTGTTTCACCTCTGGACGCTGAAGCCTTACCCAGCGGGCAGACTGCACGGCGGCAGCGCTCAGGCTCACTCCCACGCCGTGAGTTTTACACTCTCCCCTGAGCGCGATGCAGGTGGCATCCGTCTCACTGTGGAGCAGAAACGGGTTCACTGGGAGCAGAAACTGGGAAGGAACTGTCAGCCCAGAATGTAGGTCAGCAGGCTCCCACACCAGCTCCGCTCTGCTGTCCACAAGCTTCAACTCTGTGGCTTTTCTTAAAGAACCTGCAGACTTTCCACTTAGATGAGGGGAAGACTTTAGAGCCCCTTGTCAGTTACTGTTTTAAGTGTTTAGTTGATTCTCTGTTCTTGGGCTCACATTCAACTTCTTTTCCACAGCTGAATTCATTTAGTTTGGCTGCTGCAGAGAAATCTCCCCACGGGGAAAAATACACATTTATCTTATCTTTAAGTATCCCGAATCAGACAGACTTGATTTGCTATGTGTGTGTGTGCGTGTGTGTGTGTGTGTGTGTGTGAATGTATGTTCGCCCGCCAGGAGCCACACTGCACACAGCTGGTGGCGCGGCTGCAGCGTCTCGTCCCAGCAGGGTGTATTCTTAGCGCTCTAAAACCCAATAAGTGAAATGAGATTAGACGACACACACACACACAGACACAGACACACACACACACACACACACACACACACACACACACACACACACACACACAACCCCAAACCTCAACCACAACCACCACAACCACCCACACATGAACACACACACACACACAAGCTTAAGACTGAGCCCATGTATGAAGAGCGGCTGCTGCTCGAGTATCGTGTCTGTGCGTTTTTTCTTGGTCTTTTCACATCTGCAGGCTGTGACTCTGTAACTCCACATCCAATGTTCCTTTTTTTCCCCGTATAGCTATGAGGTTGGAAAAATCCTATTGCTTGGCTGCTCTGTTTCATTCGGATGGCTTGTGCATTGTATCTTAAGTTTGTATTCTAAAATTCAGCCCGTAGTGGGCATCTTTGTTAACTTCTCTCCAGTAGAATTTACTAGAAAATTTTCAAAAAGGTTATGTGGGTTTGAACCAAGCATGAGTTTGCACTGTTATTATATGTATATTTACTTATTCATTGTCACAGCACAGTCACAACCTTGGAGAAAACTTGGTATTGTGGCTACATGCAGAGCCGGATTAAATGGAAAGATTACACAGTTTACTATTTATTGAGGTATTTCAAAGTATCTTATGTGGACTTATTTGAATGGCCTGAGAGAAACTTGTGTAAAACCCCTCTTTGTCATTTTCTTTCTTCTTTTCATTTTTTGTGACTTTTTTGAAAGGTGTAGCGCCATTGACCAACAGAAACCTGGTCTAAAGTCAATAGTGTCTAGACACGTGAACAGCACAAGCCTAGGCACACACACGGGGACGCGCAGCAGCACACACACAAAGGACTGAAAATTGAAAGGTAAAACCTAAAAACATTACAATGTGAAATACTAATATGACATGATCCGCTCGTGCGCTAGGTACAAATGCGCCTGGCTTTTAAATGGAATGGGAGATGACACTCTGGTGGGTTTATTTCATGTTAAACACACTTATGATGAAATTGTTAAAATAGGGCCCTGAGTCTGTCCGACAGTCGTTCAACTGCACCTGTCTCTCACAGTCTGCTTCACTGCCGCTGTGTGAGCTGTGCTGTGACACTTTTAATTTGTTTCCATTGATGCACGCATATTATTAGGTTGTATTATCTGTATATAGCGTGAGGTGTGATAATTGCATCATTATTGCAGTAAGACAACCTGTTTTTAATCCTCATATTTCTGTATACTATGCTCTTGCTGTGCATCTGTATACTAATCATACTGTGATTAATAAAAAATGTACATGCATCTAACATTTCATTACATCTACTATATTGCATTTTATCATCTATATTACACCATACTATGGTGTATTATATAATTACAATCTAAACTATATTAATACAGACATATTATTCTCTGTTGTACGTTGTCATAGTTTTTTGGGTCATATTACTCTTGCAATATGTAGACACAATATAACTGAATTGGTGAAATGTAATACTAAATTATATTTTGGTCAGAAACCTTGTATCTCCATATTTAGTGATTTTCTTTTCTTTTCGTAAATGAAAAACACATCGAGACCAATAAATCTGTCTGTGTCATTGAAAATGTTTTTTAAAATTTGACTTCTGACCTTCTTTTAGAGATCTGTGTATTGGAAATTGTGGGTTTTTTTTTTTTATTGTTATGCTCCCAGGCCTATATTCTTTTTTAGGATGTCAGATGTAAGTGTGGGGGTGTGTGTGTGTGTGTGTGTGTGTGTGTGTGTGTGTGGTGTGTGTGTGTGTGTGTGTGTGTGTGTGTGACTTTTCTGGCATGACCCCCTTTCACTGTGTTTCATGGTCCAGCGAGAACACACACGGCCATCCCTGTCTTTCTCTCGCACCACTGTTAAGTGTCACACACAATTGTGCGCAGATGTGGTGGTGTGTGGTGTGTTGTGTTGTGTGTGTGTGTGGGTGGGTGTGTGTGTGTGTGTGTGGTGGTGTGTGTGTGTGGGGGTGTGTGTGTGGTGTGGGGTGTGTGTGTGTGTGTGGGTGTTGTAGACAGGTGTGTCAAATGTTTTTTGATATTGTATCAGGTTTTGTTAAGATTATTGGAGGATGCCCTTACCTGTGTTTTTGTTTTTTGTTTTTTATCTCTACTGTTTGGGGTTGGAGGAGGCGAGCAAGAAAAATTTCTGTGCAAACAGACGATAAAGTTTTTCCCATCTCTCATCTCATTCTGTTTTTCATTCTCACTATTTTACTTCATCTGTTCATTTGTTACTTTTGTCTCTCTGTATCTATACTTACTTCTCTGTCTTTGTTATTTGTGCTTCGACAACACACACATTTCCCCTCTTAACACCAATAAGGGATGTTATCTTGTCTAGTCACTGGATTCATACTATTGTAACTCAGTGTACATTCTTTCACTTTAAATCGATGCTCTCTCCTAAATCAAATCAACTGTAATCCAAATATTGTAGATATAACTTTTGCTTTCATGCAAACTAGTCTCTCTTGATTGAAATGTAGCTCAGCGTAAATTCTTTCAGGAAGACCTCACTTTTAATCAATGCTCTCTTCCTAAATGGAATCAGCTGTTGGAGGCGTTCACCTTCCTTCTAAACCAATCAGAATCGTCCACAAATTTCAAGGGCCAACCAGAGTCACAACCCTGCTTTAAATCTGTTTCTCCCTTTGCTATCAGCTGTTGTTGCAGGCAAAGAGTGAACCCCCCACCACCAGCCCTCTACTCCAGCTGACCGGTCCGAGCCTCCTTCGGTCTGGTCTCCGGGCTCCTTCGTTGCCACCACCGGTGACTCCATCGGGGGGGTTATGATGGTTCTCTACCCCTATAAACAAACTATTAGTATAACGATGGAGTCTAATCTCCAACGACTTTGTACATTTTGTGCAACATATCCTGAATCTCATGTGCCATTATCATTACATCTGTGCATAATTTTTCATTTGGGCAATTTTCAAAGTGCGATTTAATAAGTAATGTGGAATTTATTGTATAACACTGTTTGCTATATTTTGTATAACTTATCTATCTCTCTCCACTATTTATCTTGCTCTTATCTTTGCTATTTTTTTGAAAATGCAATTTCCACACTATGGGACAAATGAAGTTTTTTTCTTATCTTATCTTATCTTTTCTTATCTTATCTTATCTTACCTTTTTTTATCTTATCTTATCTTATCTTATCTTATCTTTTCTTATCTTATCTTATCTTATCTTATCTTATCTTATCTTTATTATGCTGTACAATAAACCTTTTGCATATCTGCAAATGTGTCTCTCCTGATTAAAATATATGCAGAGAGAAAACCAACTGTGTCCTCTTCTTGTCTTCCGCTCTGGTCTTTTTTTTGTGCTGTTACTAAATATATTTCTCCTGGGATTTATAAAGATTTGATCTCGTTTTTTTCTTATCTTATGTGTAGTACATGCATGTGTCCCTGTGTATATGTAGGTACAGTGTTTATTTCACTCTGAATGTTGAGCCTCTAAATATTTTATAAAGTTCCATCTGTCTAAATAAAACCTCTTTTTGGTCCGTCAAATCTCCCTTGAATAACTTGAGTGTAATATCTTACCTCTGTTCTGTTTCATCATGTTATTCAAACTGTTGCTTATTACTGAATGAACATTTTCTCATATGGCTGCAATATGTTAAATAGAAGTACATATTTGTCCATCTTTTTATACACCTTTACCCATAATTCAGTCTGACATATTTGGAAACTTTGGGATTCTGGTGTTAAAAATAACGTCCTGTGGGTTTTAAAAAGTAATTTGTAGTGATGGACCTAGGCAGCCTTGATAATAAATAAGGTACATGTGTTGTTGTTTTTTCTCATTGCAAATTTTTTTTGTTTCAAAAATAAAATATTATATTCAACAAAATATGATCTTGCCGTATTTAGTCCTCCACCTTGGTCTTCGTCTCCGCCAGGATCAGGTGAGTCATTTAGAGTCCTGGGCACGTGAGGCCAGCATGGCTGCCTCACCTTATTATACTCCTGCAACGTGTCCATCAATCAATGGTGTGTAGCTGACATATGTCATATTATTGGGATTTGCTGGTTTCAAATGCAGACATTTTGCAGCCAAGCTTTAAATAGCCTGTTGACCGCAGAATATTTGGTTGAGTGTGTGACAGGGAGAGTGAGGTGCTGCCAAGAAGTGTGTGCGGTTCGAGGAGTGGATGCATGTGTGTGAGTGAAAGAGAGCGTGTTTAGGTGTGTGAGCGTGGGAGAGGAGTGGGGGGGTGGGGGAGGGCATTAGTGAAGGCTGTGCTTGCATCTCCAGGAGACCTCTAAAAACACATATTGTCCAGGCACCCCACCACAACACACACACACACACACACACAAAACACACCCACACACCACACCACCCCACAAACACACACACCCCACACACACACACACAATACCTAAGCAGCGCACTAAACCCCCCTCCTTCATCCCAAAAACTCCCCTCTCGCGCCTACCTCTTTTCCTCGCACCGCCCCTAGCTAAAGTCAGCACAAAATCTCCCTTTGGCCAGACGCACCGAGAGACGGTGGTGTGTGAGGAGGAACCGCGCGTATTTTACGCTCAGAGTGTGTGTGCATGTGTCCGGGGAGAGTTGGCGAGCCCGCGGCGCGCTGACAGGAGAGCCCCGCTTGTCTCAGAGCGCGACCCGGTTTTGGGTGATAAGCCTTTCATAGAGGAGGAAGAGCCGACAGAGAGCTCATTTCGTTTTGGCGTTTATTGACTGCTCATCCACGCGCTGTCCCGGCTGGGGTCAACGCGCAACTGAGAAAGAAAGCAAGCAAGTTGCTTTGAGGAGAAGGGACCGATTCAGCCCGAGCGGCTCCAGAGTTTTGATTGTATTTTTAGCATCCTGCTCTTCCCCCTCTCCCCGTCCCTTCTGACAGTGCGGAGTGTCAGAGGGAGGGACGGGAGAACCACGCCGACGGACCGTGAAGCTGCGCGCCTACCCGGCGGATGATCCACTGGATGCGGGACGATGGATTAACAGCACTCTACGGACCCCACCGCTGCTTCTTTTTCACCGCCGACCCCTTGTCCGCCTCGGGATTATTTCAGCTCTCACCAACCTCCCCGACCTCCCTCTCGAGATGACTGAGGAGTATGTTTTGCGGTGCGTCCTGATGCTCTGCTGCGCGCTCCTCTCCGCCAACGCAAGTAACTGGCTGTAAGTTGGACTCCACATTTATACTACTGGTTTTAGAAAGTGGACCACACTCTCACTTATTTTATCACCTACACTCTTTCGCCTCATCTCCTCCTATTCCTCCTCATCTTCACATCTTCTTTCCTCTTTCCCTCCGGCTCATTGCCCGCTCAGGTTAATTGTTAACCATCTCACAAACACACACACACACAAATACACGCGCGCGTTCACTCTCTCTCTCTTTCTCTCCCCCCTCGCCAAAACTTAATAATTTACCAACCCCGATACATCCCCCCGCAAAGAGCCTTACAAAAAGTCCCCCACAAGTTAAAAAGCACATGCTCTTCATGCAAAGGTGCAGGTTCCCATAGGTGAAATGTCAAATTATTGATTGTCATGTGACAATAATATGCGTGTGTAGCCAATAGAAAAAGAGGTTATTAGGTTGTATTTCTAAATGAACAAGTCTCCTCTGCCTATCTTTTTGACAACATAGCCCTCAACCTGAGTTCTTTCAAAGAAGTAGAGCTTTTCCTAATTATGTGATCAAGACCTCGTAGTGAGAATTAAGATCTTTTTGTACAGTCTGTAGAACTGAATGTGTTAATTTCTTTATAAATGGCAAGAACCCATGGTGAAAGAACAGAATAACGGTTCACTTTGGAAACGCTTCAACGAACAGTTAGGAGTTCACAGACCATTGAAACCTCTGACCTGCCATTCTCTTGTTCATAGCCTAAAAACTCTTGTTCATAGTCCTAAAATTCATATTTTGTCATCACCAACAGCCTATTATAAAGTCAGACAAAGATGCTGATAATATTAGGCAAGTGTGTGTCAGTTCAGCTGCATTTGAGCATAAGAAACTATTCCGAAAGCAGAATTCTATCAAATTAAAGACATATCTCACTCAATTATCAGTGCCTTAATACCATAAGCATGTTACACTGACTCTTAAATTCATAAAATAGCCTACCTAACTAAATAGAGTGAGACCCCTATGAGTTCATCATGAAGTTCGAAACCACAAAGTTTGTCGGCTATTTGAACATAACAGTAAAAATAAAGAGATAACTCAGGAAATAAAGAAGAATGAGCTCCCAGACAAATGTCAGCCCCAATAGAAATATTTTGTTATTTATTCATGTATTTGATGTATGGCGATCTTGAAGCAGTCAGACTTCGGGGGCTCCACAAACAAAGTGTGACTCTGTAGTTGGACTGCACAGTGCCACCTCTTCCTGGGGCCGGTCGGTTGGGTCGCATGTGTGTGCCTGCTCTCCCGGCAGCCTGTGGGAGGTGGTTAGGTGGGTTTCTGCATTCCTCCGCAGGCTCCGCTCCATTTTCTGCTGCCATTCATTCCTCTTAGCTTCAGCAAATTTACAAGCCGTGCTCATCATTTAGGCAGGACCTTTCAGAGAGCTGAGGCTCGAGCGGTATAGTTGTTATTATATGCTCACATGGTGTATGTTGACGTTCATTGACATTATTTTACTTAATTTCTCTGTAATAACTGTGTAAGGTTTAGAAAAGGTTGACTACAGGCTTGTGTGCTTTTACATCAGGATAGCAGAAGACGGCCTAACTGATATCATTGACAGATTCGTTGGAATAAATGAAATTACAGCCTTGGCGAAACAACGCTGTCTACCTTAAACTCTGTCACTGAGTGCAGGGTGATTGTGTTGTTTGGGGCTGAAGGCGTGGTGACAGAGCAGGCATGTACAGGCAGGCTCCCGAGCTCCCATTTTGCTCAAGGGGATCACATTTGTCTCGGGGGCGGGAGGGACTGCATCTCTGTCCTCAACCTTATAAAAGGGATAACAAACAATTGGAGAAAAGATTATCGCGGGCCAAAGCTTTGCAACACCCCTAATAAAATAATAATAAAAATAATAATAATAAAAGTTACTTTAGTAACCTGAAAGGGAAAATTAAAATTTTTTTTCACTCTCCCTATCATTATCCCCCTTAAAACACAGGCCTGAAACACACACACATTTCAGTCCTTACATGCACTAAGGGAGAAAGGTCGGGGGCGGGGGGGGGCTGCCGATGGTTGGGGGTTTTCGGTGCCTTGCTAAGACCCCCCTTGGCAGGGGCCCGGAGGCCAGCCCCCAACCATTTTTTGGTCCATTTTGGGGGACTTAATTCAGCCCTGCATTTTTACCACGAAGTTTTGATTGGAGGGACTGTCTTAAATCAGCCCTTTTAAAGTAACATTATTATCTCTCTATATAGTTTCTATTTTAGTATAAGTTTTCCTTCATCTCTCTCAGGGCAATCATTTAAACTGTGAGGCGAGAAAAACCGGGGGAAAAATTTTTAAAAGGGGATTTTTTTAATTTAGGTTTTTTAATTATTTTCCCAACAGTGTGGCTTTAAAAACTTGGGGTTATAATCCCAATAGGGTTTTTCACCCAAAACACGGGTCACATACACCCCGTTTTCTTTTAGGGGCCCCTTTTATTGGGCAAAAGATATAAGGAAATTTGGTAAAACAGTTTTTTTACATATTTGGGGTAAAAAAATTTTTTTTAAATCCCTTTGAAAATTCGCTGCGGGCCACAAAGCAAATTTGCTGATTTAGTGATCTTTTTTGAAGAAGTAAATACTATTAAAAAACAAAACCTGCTTCATTATACTCGAGTTACTCAGGCCATTAAAAGTTTTTTCCCCAAAGAAACACAAAGAGAAAAGGGCTTGGAACTAAACGACCGGGTGCTTCCATTGTCGTGTCATTTCCCATTTCCCATTCTTTTTCTACGAGAGCACAATGCTTCGGGACGCGCGTAATTTAGAGTCCCCTCCCCCTTTTGCAAAAGTTGAAACTAACCGTTTTTGAAAATGGGGAAGGGGCCCACTTTGATCTAAAATTAAGACAGATTCAGAAACCAGGGCTTATTTTCTAAAAAACGTTTTGAAACCTTTGGGTTACATTTCTGAAAAATACCAGTTTTTTTTCAATGAGCCCCCATTTGGTCTGTTTAGAAAACTGAGAAGCCCCACAGGCGTTCGGCCAATCCTGCAGCCACCAGGAAGGAGTGGCAGACTGTTTTTTTTGCTTGTCAGGATCTTTGAAGAGAAACTGGGCAAGTCCACTGCGTGAAATACTACGGGGGATCCATCTGTAAAAAAACACGTTTTGGACATCACCATAAGACTTTTAATTTGTTTTCATAGCACCCAAAAGCAAATGGAAGCTAAAGGACAAAAGCAGAAAGGAACAACAACACCAAAAAAAAAAAGGGAAAGTTTAATAATTTTTAAGGGCCTTAGCACTTAGTACTGCCCAAAGCGCAAGAAACCCCTGTCAAAATCATTGGGCAAAAAAATAAAAAAAGCAAAAACTCAATCTCCTGAAAAACTTGGTCAACTACTAAAAAAGGGACCCGACATTTCAAATAATGCAACTGAAGCTATTTTTTTCAGTTTTTAATCCCGTGTCTTTAAATCCTCACCCATTTTCAATAAGGCGTTTGTTAAAATTAGTGCTCTCCAAACCCCCGCAAGATGTACACACGGCTTAGGGGCATTTTTTCCCAAATTTCAAAACTCCCCTGACCCCCAAAAAGCTTTTGGCTTTTTACGGCTCCCCTTTACTGGAAACATGGCGCCTGTAGTACCTGTGGACGCCCCCGATATAGAGGTTTTCCCCTTTCGCGTGACCACGGGTTTGACCGACCTGCGGCCTTTTATGCATGTCTTCTCCCATTTCAAGTCTAGCGTCCCATACAAAAAAAATCCAAAAAAAAAAATCTTAAAAAAAGCAAAATTCTTTCTGTGCAAATTTTGTTTTTGTAAGGGGAAGTGTTTGATTTTGCTACTGCAACTGCATTGGGGGGTGATGTGTTTTTGAAAATAGGGCAAATTTGGGTTTTCACAATTAAAAGTGTTTGATTATTTTTAAAAGCAAGGGGTTTCCCCAAAAAAAAAAGGTTTAGAAATGTTTAGTAATTAGTATTAAACCCCCTCAATTTTTTCTGCGTTTTGTTTTCCCTTTTTGATAATGGGGCCAGCAAACCCGGGCCCAGCTATGCAAATATGAACATTTTCTGGTTTTTCTATTTCTTCAAGCTGAATACCTTTAGAGATTTGGACTGTTCGTCAGATAAAATATGCAATTTGAATATGTCACCTTGCAGACTGAGAAATTTTGACCGTATTGTTATCTGTTTTCTGATATTTTGCATATCAAATCCTTATTGTGTTGCTCATAAAAATACTTAGAATATGAATTGATAGTGGACTTAATGGTTAGTTGCAACCCTTTGGAGAAATATAGAAGCATTATTATTCCGGCAATCATGAATCTGCATTTACTGACTATGATTCAGAAGAGCTAAAATACTTACAACGCCTCTCAGCTGTTCTGACGTCACATTAAACCTCAGCCTGTTTGTTTACCTCACCTGTAGCTCAGCTTGTCACCTTTAGCCCGGGAGCCAGGATGCTGTGGCTGCTGAGTCATGTTTAGTGTCCCGCTGCCGAACAGGGGATTTGAATGCTCCTTTTCATTGGTTTGTCCATCATCACCCTCCTTCTCCTCCTTCTCTTCCTCCTCTTGCCCTGCTCCGACTGGTCCTGCTGCACCTGCACACTGCTCCAGGGCTACTGTGCTTGTGTTTGTGTGTGTGTGTGTGTGTGTGTGTGATTTTTTTATGATTGAGCATGTATGCTGGCATCTTCCCCAACAGTGGCACACACTCAGTAATTACCGCACTGACTGCAGAAGAATGGTAACTACTTACAGTGCACTAGCATGCTCCAACTCAGCACACAGACACATGCACAGCTGAACACAATGATAGAGAAGAAGCAGGGGAGTGCGTGCGTGCGTGTGTGTGGGAAATGTATCTAGGAACGTACTGGCTAGTAAGAAACCAAATAAATTGGCAAGGTGACCCACTCAGGGCTTAGCTTTAGTCTGTACAAAGATATTCAGTTATATTTTAAGGGCAAGTTTCCCCCCAAATCAAAAATACACAGTTTTTACCTGCGACAACGATGCCACTATTAACGCAGATATTAACTCTGGTTTTATTTACAAGTCTGTGTGTCATCATAGCAAAATATGGTAAACCAATCACAATCGTCTCGGGCGGCGTTAAGACTCTGACTCAACGACAGCTTCAAAATAGCCTCGGGAAGGAACTGGAAGGAAGGCTGCTGTGGTGGTGGAACTTGTGTGTACGTTCAAAAGTTGATAGCTGTCTGGATTTACCATGCAGGCGTCTGAGGAGCAGTCAACCATAGTCCTCATAAATCCACCGGAGTTCAGAACGGCAACACAAAGAAAGCGAAAGGTTACGGATATCTGGCCAGGAAATGAGGGACATCCAGCACCTGAACAATCAAGGAAACGAAACGTCGATGTATATATATATATATATATATATATAGAATATGGTCCTGGAGAAGCCTTTACCTCTTATAGCGGGAACTACCACAGAGGCATTTTGTGTTGATATGTCTGCGGCAAGATTTGATTACTGTGATAGCTTCACAATGGTGCAAGATTTAGTCAGGGAACTTTACAGGTGTGTAGTTGACATTGAAGGCCAAATTTGAAAATCGGGGTTCTCTGAGCAAGTACACAGGAAGTAGGGGGTAGGAAGTATGGAAGGGGCAAGGGGATAAGCCTCTCCTCTCAAAGCAAAGCTCCCTATGGTGCCATTTTGATCACCCGCCGTTAGCATCCCATTGACTGCCATTCATTTTGACGTCACTTTCACAGCAAATAACTTAACATCTGAAGCGTTTAAAGACTCTATTTGTCCGTTGTTTATTTCTAAAGAAACACGACAATGTATAAAAGGCTCCGTTACCTTGTAGCTTAAGTTATGGCTGCGTAGCAGATGTTTTTTGTAAAAATAGGCGATTGTGTCATAACCAAGCGACTTACTGTCGAATAGTCGACAAATCATTGTATAGTACAGGGTAAGCTCGCAGACAGTTTGGATTTTCATTAGCTGTTTGGGTTTAATTACTAATGTCAACTAGCATGTTAGTTAGCAATAATTATAATACTAACATGTGCCTGTGTTATTTCCTAACCTACGCTCTCCGTATCTGCTGATTGGGAGTGATTGAGATTTCTCTTGCACAGCTACCAGAGGACTTACAACTTTCAAACAGGTTGCTCACGTCACATCTACATCTTCAAGCTCAGTTGGAGGCTGCGCAGTAACGACACTTTGGCCAGACTCGTTAAAAAGAAGATAACACACATAGCTCTGTTCTTTTGAATGGCGACACTGGGAGAGGACTGGCAGCAATGGAAGGTCCTCAGGGAGTTATTAGCAGAGAGAGAAGTTTTATTTCATCAATGATTTTTCATGGAGCGTGTGTAATCTGTTGATTAACAGTCCAGTAGAAACTGTAGAATAAATGAAGTACAATGACATGGTTGATATGGACGTATGCAAACAGTCTGGTGCTGGTCGCATAAAATGTAAATATTATGAACACTCATTTTTGGCACCATGATTTCAGTGTGCCACTGGATTGACATTGAGTTACCAAGATTACAAACTGCTGCAGTCCAGGAAATAACCTCAGTGTGCCCTAGCTGACACCAACATATAGAGTATTTTTGTGTTTTTGTTTCAAAATGTTTTCAAAGTCACCTAATGGGTAAAAAACCTTAAACACTGACTCAAGAAAAAGCAACCGTAGTGGTTGCGAATAATTCCTCTCACCAAAAGAAGGATTACATCTGGCATCTTTTCGAGCGCGCCTCGCTCGGTTTCATTTATTTGTTTAGTGAAAGAGTCATGACGCTGCTCTGGAGAAAGGATTAGAATCCTCATCTATTTACTTGAGAAACAAAATCCCCTTTAAAACCTAGAAAGGGTTGAGTGTTTGCTTTTTAAACACTTAACTTTCAGTACTGAACCGTGTGTTCATGTTTGGCTGCCATTTGCTGACAGTAGCAAACTGCAGCCAAACATGAAAAACATGGCAGCAAAACAACCGATAGATGGAAACAAATGGGGTTGGATGTTATTAATTAATGTTCTGGTTTTGGCAGAATAGTTATGATTTCCCCTCTAAACTACTGAATACCCACCATAACTGCTCAACATTATCAGTTGCATCCTGGTGTTAAACATACCACATATAATTCACTAATCATTGATATCTCTTTAAATATTTTATGTGTGTGTGTGTGTGTGTGTGTGTGTGTGTACAAACATACATGCATACAGTATGTCCTGGACAACCATGGTGAGGTGCTAAAGAGATGGCAGCTGATGGGTAACCAGAGAAAGCAGAGACCTTGGCATTGCGGTACACACTGGCGCCTAACACGTCTTTCACACACACACACACACACACACACACACACGCACGCACGTATGTGCTAAAGCTGTGGCATGTTATTTTGAGCCATCTTGTCATCAGAGTGTGTACAATTATCGTGACAAACTTGGAGCCGCGGGGAATCGCTCACGATGACCAGATTACCGCCAGCTCTGTCTGACGAGAAAACACCTTGGTCGCTGAAAGACAAGAGACAGTTCTGGCAGATCCACAGCGCGGCGCACGGGGCCTTTAGGAGAAACAACACACCCTCTGTCGACCATGTGGAAGTGCTCGTGCTCCTGGGCAACAATGGTTGTGAACAGATGATTGCATTTCTAAATGTCATACTGTCAGACTGTGAGACGGGAGACTTGAAGGAGGTAGAAGCGTGAGGCAAAGATACTGCTGGGGTGAAAGGGACAGGTGCATGCTGGGGTCTTAAAAACAAATGGAAGGTAGTTATTGTAGTTTGGCACGTTCATCAACACGCTTTGCAGCTCCAACAGCAGCAGTGGCTGTGACAGAACATGGAGGCAATGATAGTATTTTATCAAATCTAGATTTTACCCTTGTGGTCGCCCTAGGCCCGTTTTATTCGTCACATTAACACACTACACACACACACACACACACCCACACACCCACACACACACACACACACACACACACACACACACATACATCTACATCTACTACAACTACATCTAGGTTTAGCCCCCTTATTTGGATGATTAGGCTTTAAAATACAAATGTTAAAGATTTTGTCAATATGGATATGCTACACACACATCATTAGATTGGTTAGATTCTCCGCAATTGAATCGTTTACCAGTTTATTTTCCCAAAATCATGTGCACCAAAGCGTGGTAGAACGAGCCGTCATTGGCTATCAAGACTTCTATCATGATGACTTCCAAGCTAATTCCCTTTCCAACGATGTATAGCATGGATAGGAACGGTGCATGCAAGCCAGTCCAATAGAACAATATAATGTGACGTCAAAATGACGTAGATCTCGCTGGCCTTAACAATGTTTGAATGAATGTAAAATGTTTTTTATAGAAATCTTACCACTTTAGCATGTATTTTTCCAATGTCACAGAGCCAAGTAAAAGCAATTAGCACAATTTGGTCACTTGAGGAAATTTTGGAGAGGTTCATGGACAAACTAAAAACTCGCTAGCTCCCATAAGGTTAGGCCGAGCAGTCTGAAACGTCATAAAGGTGTTGTTGACAAGGTGTAGAAGGTATGTATGGGGACTTGGATACTGTGGCATAAAACATGTCTTAGTTATTGTTATTCAAATATTACTTGTTATACACAAGGAACTACGGTTAAACTGATGTAGTTTAGGTTGTGTCTGAGACAAATGCTACACAAGCCCGGTTTCAGAATCTAGCATAATTGAGGTTTCAAATGAAGCCTCATACCTGCATTCTGGCCTTCCAGTTCTTCTGTTATATGCTGAACCATTTGGGTGTGGCAAATAGGCGAAAAGAAAAAGGAATAAAGGTTAATTGAACAGGCCCCTTACAAGCCTGACTGCTGCAATTCGCGTCAAACTCAAACTCCTTCACAGAGTTTTTACTCAAATCCGAGCCCATAGACATGATACACATGATTTTAGATTCAGTGTGACTTGCAATTTCCGAGGATATTGCTATCTCTGATGTCATTCGTGTATATAAATACATATATCATCTTCATCTTAAAATGAAAAGTTTTAAAAGTGCAAAAGTCAAATATTCTGTTTTGTAGTGATGCCTAGTTAACAGAACCGCTAACCTCACACACAGAGAGGTCTTTATACATACAAACTTGTGTACAACACACAGTTTATACATGTGTGTTAACTGTGTAAATAGTTAGCAGGAGTGTACATGGTGCATGTCCAAACCTGCCCGCTGCACATGAATGATTTCAGTTTTACTGTACAAGCAAGCTTATCTCCTTATCTATCCAAACTGAATGTGGAAATAAAAACAACCATAAATTCAACTTTGACACTGTAGAAAAACTCATCAATAATGCAATCCCCATTCTTTTCAGCTTATGAATTCATGAACTACTTGTATCCATCAAATTGAAAACATAAGAGCTCAAAGCTGTGCTTTAATGACAAACTTAAAATGATCAAGTCCATCCAAAATAGACCCTATCCCTCTTTTTCCTTTAAAAGTACTCAATCCTTCCCCTTTTGTGTTATCTTTTGACATTTAGGCCATAAATAAAACTGATTCTCCACAATACATCCTACCATAGATTTACCATAACTACAGACACATTTCTAATTTCCAATTTCTCTCACAAACAGTGATGGGTAAGAAGGATCCAGGGACACTATGCATCAAAAGGCTTGGCCAGCCCCTCACCAGAAGTGACTTGTGGGAGCTGGTTGAATACAAACTACCTTATTTTTAGGCATTTCCCTATAGATGGCAATGCTGGTGTGTCAGAGGGTCCGTCCACCTTTATCCGGCCTGAAATATCTCAACAACCAATGGATGGATTGCAGTTTTCTACAGACATTCATGGTGATCCTCTATCACTTTGGTGATCCTCTAACTTTTCATTTCATCATCAGGTCAACAATTTAATTTGACCAATACTTTATTTCCCGACCAAATATCTGCAAAACTACAGACGTTCCCATCAGCGTCAGTTGTACTTAGTGTTTTGTAGAACTGTTAGCATTGTCATCTTGTGCATGTTAGAATGCTAACACTAGCTAGCATGGCTTTAGACTCTTAGTCTTGTGTAAAAAGATGTCTGCATGTCTGCAGATGTCTCTTACTAGTGTATAGATACTCATTTAAAATACAAAAGTAGTTCAAATGCACTGAGAACTAAAAGCTGCAACCCTGCAAATGGTTGTTTTACAGACATACAGAGACTACTTTCTAACTCAAAAGCTGATATGGACATGCATGCCCATCACTCATTGGCTATCGGTCTGGCGACAATTCGACCTCTGGGGGCAACGACCAATATTTCTTGGATTCCAAGCCAAGTCATTGTTAACAGTCCTAGTCGATAGTTTTAGTCCATATGACATTTCAGCTCATTTATATATCCTAAACAGATATCTGCATATGAATGCAGATCCATTTTTTAAAAAGGTAAAAAAAAAATTGAACAGCTAAATCGACATCAGACGATAGTCGATGGGCTTTTGAGATGTTATTTTGCCAAACGGTTTCCGTCTCTTTTTCACTCCACAAGGACTGTTTACCTGCATGCAACCAAAACCTGCTCAAATGTGATTGGTCGATACTACTTGGCCTCCAAACAGACTGCAAACGGAAAACAGAGCACTTCTGACACACGGCACAGGAATCGGCTCCAGCCAAGTCCTGCATTTAGACACAATCAGCTGTTTGCAGCTATTGTTTCATGCAGAGTGTTTGTTACCGTGCATCACCTGAAAGACCTTTATAGACAGGAAACATGACAGAGAATAAGGTGGATGAGGTTGTATGCTCACTGACACACACACACACACATACACACACACTAATTGATTCCTAGCCTTTAGGGGCCACTGCACTAACACCACGCAGGAGGTTAATTTCATGGCTTTTATTGCCGCTTTTCCCAAATGTGTGTTAAAGAGTGTGTGTGTGTGTGTGTGTGTGTGTGTGTGTGTGTGTGTGTGTGTGTGTGTGTGTGTGTGTGTGTGTGTGTGTGTGTGTGTGTGCGCACGTGAGGGTTGTGGTGTTGGCAGAGCATGTTATTTTTAGGGGGAAATGAGCTCTAGTGGAGCCAGCAGAATATAAATACACCCCGACTCACGCGTGGCCGCATACACACGAGTCTCTCGCTGCTCGGTCAACTGTGTTAACTGAACTCATCAGATGCTTTTCACTTTCACCTCTTTCCTCTCTTCTCACTGTTCCTGCTTTGCTTCTGATTCCCTTTGGTCTTGTATTTCTTTCTCTGAAGCTACTGTTTCTCTACTTTTATTTCATTTAAACTAAATGCGTCAGAGCGAGGCTTACAGAATATTATGACTTAAAATCAAATCCACCTAGTCCTTCCTACAATAACACACCCACCCATTGTTACCACTACCACCACCGCCCAACTACTGCAGCACTTTCTTTTTTTTTTTTTTTTTTTTGATGGCTTGTTTCATAAGCATATGATGAATTGAATTTCTGAGTAATCCATTATCTGGGAATGGTTATTTTAATTTTTATTCATTTATTCATTTATTATGCAAGAGAAAAGAATTGTGGATTGTATTTATACTTGAGCAAGACTCCCATTCCCAAAAGTGTTGCATTAAATATTTCAAAGCACAGTTTATTTTTAAAAAAACATAATAAATATTCCCTCTTTTTCCCTATAGTTTTTTTTACTAGATCACTATATATTTTTAGTATTTTATTTTAATGTTTCACATCAAAAACAAGCTTTCAGTAGGCAGTTTGCCATTTATGTAAAATTCTGCTCTGCAACCTTGATACAGACCTTTAATTTGTACAATTCAGGTTTGTTTTTATGATAATGGTGTTGAACCACTGTCAATTTCTGGACATTTCATTACTCCAGTCAGGTATCGTTACGGTTAGGCAAATAAAAACATTTGGTCAATGTTAAGGAAAAGGGACTCCTGATATGAGACAAGATGCAGCTGCAGGTGTTTAAGGGATAAGAACCAAGACCTCATCATTCTCACATATCTTTGTGCTTTATACACAAAGAAAGTGTATTAGCTACACCAACTAATGCAGTGTAATACAACAACCTTGCAATATATCTTACTTTCATGAAGGTCAAATGTTCTGACAGGTGTTTCTGTTATTTTGTCTAGCCAGTTTATATCAACGAGGGCAGGCTAAACAACAGGAACACTTCTTTGTATGATGCAATGCAAAACAACAGCACCACAAACCAGTGTCATAGTAATCAGGATCGGTCTTTTGAAGGTCTCCGCTTCTTCCTGGAATTGATCGCATTTTTACTAAGTCTTGGATAAAGAGGGGTTTTATTTCAAAGACCACGACTGCAGGGATATCACTAAGTTGCCTCTGCATTGACTTATCATATGTGTTAACATTATTGCTGTGATTGGATGTAAAATTTCCTGATTCAGATGCAACCAATAACTTAATCTCGCCCTGCCTTGGTCTTGGTCTTCACTCAGTCTTGTCCTGCCTTGGTCTTGGTCTTGATTCAGTCTCAATCCCTCAAAGTCTTGGTCTTGTCTCGATCTCGATACACTCTAGTCTTAGTGATGACTTGGTCTCGGTATAGGTGGTCTTGGCTACAACACTGCCTAAAACTACATCTTCCAAAAGGACCATACAGTTAGATCAACACCTCTCTGAAATGGTTTTTCAAAAAAACTAAACATTATAACCTTTACTAAGGGCCACTAAGGACATTTAACTGCTTACACGTCCACCTGTTTGAAGCAATAGCTAACAGGCGGGTTAGTTTCACCAATGAGTGGGGATGTCTCAAGAAGCAGATGCACTGCTGTGAAGGTCACTAGTTTAACAGAAATTGCTTGCTGATTTAGATCATGGTTGAAACGTTTTTTTTTCAGTGTAAATTAAACACAGTGGATTGTGCAGGTGAAGTTGGGGGTCAAAAAAGATTTTTTTGTTTACTGTAAAACTGTATAACTGAGGTCTGGTGTCAAATTTTCTTGCATGTGTTGATCAATGTGACATGGACAGCAATCCCTCATTAACGTGACATATTAAGGCATTATTATGGATTTGTCAGATGTTTCCCATGCAATCAACAGAGAAGTTTTCTCAAGAACAATTTGAACAGACACATGGCACGGCATTGGACAAAAGGTCCAGCGGGTAGGAGGGCGAGCTTAGTGCTGAAACGTAACTCGGTGTAGTAAAGTTGCAGAAGATTAACTGAGAGGATTGTGCCCTCTACAGGTCACTATATGTTTTACATACTGGAGGTGTCTACTGCAGAGGGGACGGGGAGGGTTAGCTCAGGTCACACCACAGTCCCACTTGTCTTTACGAGCAGTTTAAAGCTCTGCTGCCTGCTGGCTCTCTACTTGCAGTACTGAATGTGAGGGTTTCATGAGCACTTAACTTTATTGGCATTCAACTGACAAAAGACATTGTCCGTGCATCAAGTCAAGAAGTCTAACTTGTTGCAGCATTGCTTGCAGATTTGTTAGCTCTTTTAAGACCTGTGCACAGTACTTCAGTAGAAAAGAAGTTTCTTAGACTCTTTCTCGCAGGTCTCCTCCTTGCATTTCCCATCCATGCTATATTTGCCTGTCACTGTGTACCTCTGCTGTGTGCTCAGTGCTGGAAAGGCAAACATGAGGATATTTTCATATAAATAAACATGAGAGGTGATGGATGCAGAGAAAGCTTGCTACAGTTTGTGAACCTTTGTGTGTCCCTTTGTGTGTGTGTGTGTGTGTGTGTGTGTGTGCGTGTGTGACATTTGCTGAAGCACACTACTGGCATGTACAGTAGATGTGTTAAGCTTCTGTATCCCCTCCCTCCCGTGCTTTTCTCTCTTCTCTGCGGTCCCTACTTTCTCATTTTTTTTGGCATATTATATTTAGCAGACTTAATAATTGTTTGTTTTTTCTAGCCAGTATATTCAGTGTTGAGTGAAAATAGTGATAGAAAAGCATAAAACGGATTGTGGGTTATGGGATCATCAGCCGGTCCACAACTCTGGTGGTAAACAGGGGGTGTCCGGGGTGTGAGGCGTCTCTCATGACGTTAGAGGCCCGTTTATAGAGACGGCTCAAACGGATGTCTCTCAGGTTTGGGAGAAGGGAGCCAACATTTTTAACTATGTGACTAAGAGGTCTACAGACCTGCAGCGATGCAACTGGAGTACCAGACAGTACAGAAGCATGTCAGAATACCCTCAATATAATAATAATAATAAATAATAAATTTTATTTATAATGCCCTTTACATTTCAAAAAGAAATCTCAAAGTGCTACAGTTAATAGGGAATATAGACAAAGCATGAAGAGGACAACTCAAAACCTCTCTTAAGTCTCTTAAGAGACTACTTTTTCACTTTGGCATGATTAACAGTGAAGTAGGGCTGCAACTAAAGATTAATCTGTGATGCATTGTTGTTTGCTCTATATAATGTCATAACATAGTGAATGCTGTTGCTTGTTGCTTGTTAAGTCTGACAACAGCCCAAAGGCAGTAACTGGAAAATCATCCAATAACAGTCCAAAGAAATAAGCAGCAAATACTTCCATTTGAGAAGCCCAAACCATAATATCTGGAATTTTTGCTTGAAATATGGGAATAGTTTGACATTTTGGGAAACACGCTTATTGGCTTCTCAAGTTGCTGCTCCCAGTCAAGAAATAGTCTGGCACATAGCCCGCAACTTTTTAAAATCTAGTAAGTCGTTCTTACATTGTTGTTTGTGTACGGATTAAACAAACTACATATATTGAGGTAATCAGTGAGCTTCAGAGGTATTCGGAGGTGAATTGTGTTACTTTTGGACAGGGCCAGACGAGCTGTTTCCATTTCAAGTCTTCATGCTAAGCTAAGCTAAGATAAGCTATTTACAGACATCTAACACTTATCAAGAAAGTCCTGCTCCGTCCTGCTACATCTGACTGTGCCACCCTACATTCTGTAACGCCGTGCAGCGCCCTGCTATGCCATGAACTACTACTACAACCATTTTATTCACTGTTCCATTTTCTTTATTGTGATTTTTATTGCCACTGTGCATCACCCCCCCAACCAGCACCATCAGACACCACCTACCAAGAGCCTGGGTCTGGCCGAGGTTTCTTCCTAAAAGGGAGTTTTTCTTGCCACTGTGGCACCATGCTTGCTCTTGGGGGAATTAATAGAATTGTTGGGACTTTATAAATTATAGAGTGTGGTCTAGACCTACTCTGTCTGTAAAGTTTCTTGAGATAACTGTTGTTATGAATTAATCCTATAAATAAAATGTAATTGAATGAATGTATTTCCTGAAATAACACACTATCACCTTAACCATTGGAAATACCTGAACCTTTCGTGACAGTTTATGTAAAAAATGAATAAATAAATAAATGAATAAAAAATCCCAAAGGTCCACTTACCAGCTCTTGGAGCTTTCAATAACACAATATGGTCTTCATTCTTAACACTTAACTATTGATTGATTATCAACATTGTTGTTGATTTATATAACGTTGTTTTCCGCACTCTTTCTTCAAGTTCTTTCTTTCTTCTTATAAGGCATGAAAGTGGTTCAAAAGGGATTTTTGTGTGGTACTCACCATTTCTTTGCTTCTCCAGATAACAACCTGCGTCATAAATGTCTCCTCTGTTTAGAATTATCTCTTATTTTCAGTTCTAGCCTCCCATGAGGCCGTGGGGGGCTCTGGGTGGGAGGTATGGAGCATTCCACCTGGACTGTGATGCGTTTGCGTGTTTGTGTTGCATTACACGTCGCAGCCTTCACAACACCACTGGCTCCACTGGGCTTAGGCCCCTGGGATTTAAGCACGCAACCACCAGAGACCAGAGAGGAAAGAGGGAGTGGAATGAGGATGAGGGGTCGGCGAGTGTGTATATGTGTGTGTGTGTGTGTGTGTGTGTGTGTGTGTGTGTGTGTGTGTGTGTGTGTGTGTGTGTGTGTGTGTGTGTGTGCGTGTCTGTGTGTGTGTCTGTGTGTGTGTCCCCTTGTTGAGGCGTTTTGTTAACCTTGTCTCTGGGAAGCGAAGGGTATACAGCAGAATGAACAGATAAAGTGAGACAGGGCTGAAATCACTCAGACACACTTGCCCAAGGCCTGCGCTGAACTTTTCCCACGCGTGTATATACACACACACAAACACACACACAACACACACATGTATCCAGAAAATCACCTGAATAATGGCTTACCCAATGTTTATTAAATGTTTCCAGGGTGCATGTCAGGCCAGCGGGATGCCATCCAGCTTCATGAGTGTGGTGCTGGGTTCGGTTGTCGTCTCGTGTTTTCGCCATGGGTTGTTTTTACCGCTGTCTGATAGTCTCGCAGCTGGATGCTTCGACCGGAACGTAGAGCTCTGCCCAAGGCTACGCTAAACAACAACAGGGGATCAAACAGCGCACATGGCTTTGATGAAACCCTCGCCACTGCAATGAAGCGAATCAGAGCCGGGGAGGGCAGGACCTGTAGATTTGAGATTTGGGAAGATAAATACCCTCACAGAGGGCTCGAGGACAGACAGTGGGGTTTAGGATTCCCCCCATGACTAGAGTTACTGCAACTCAATTCAAAAAATGTGAAAATGTAATCTTTAGGTCTTCTTACCACGGTTATCTTTCTGCATTTTCATATCAGTGTCCTTCTCTTAGGTGAAGCACCAGAGTGTTTTATTCCTTCCAGGTTTGTTAAAGGTGGTAGCGTGTAACTTTTAACACATTCCTCCTCTTTCAAGTCCGTTGTTGGGCTGGTACCAGTAATGTAAAAGTTAAACTTGGGATACGATTAGACATTGCAGTGTAACCAACATTACTGAGTCAGTATATGCTGACTTTATGACTCTACATTTGAACATATCACAAGCTCCATAGAGTCCCATGCATTTAGCACTCACCTGCAATCACCCCCAATTAAATTCTGGTGGAACTGCAACCAAATTGCAACCAAGCCAAAGGGCAAGAAAATGCTTTCCGTAGATGGGCTTGGCTAAATGGTAACGTTGCTAGCAGTTAGCCACCTTGTTCTTAATGGCAAAACACGCAAGTTCCCCCTAATCCCTAAAATAAGCTGTATAGAACTACTTACATGTCCCTCGTCTGAAGGTGTTCCATGCAAAGTTGGAAGTGCTCCCTCATTTAGAAGTCTCCAGCTAGCTGATGTGGTATTAGCTAAAAGGGTTAGCACACACCAAATGTTTCTGATGACGTAGATAGCCCTGCCGATTCTGACCAGCTCACCTGGAGACTGAAGGCAGGATACTTGTATCTCACTCAAAACAGCATGAATAGTTTTTTTTCAAGTTTGTGTGTGGAATCATCAGAGACACAAAATAACACCCCAAATCTCAGAAAAGGGATGTTTTCATGATATGGGAAAGGTTGATATGGCGACTTTGTTAGTAAACAGTACATAAAAAAGCGTAAAAGATTCCATGACTTACTTATTCATTTGTTCTTTGGACATGTCATATTTCTCTATTTTTAACAGTGGCTGCTTCTTAATGACAATTACATTTGCTCAGAGTGTGCTTAGGCCCTTTTTTTGTTGTTTTCAAAAATGAATTTGTGCACATCGGGTTCAGGGAGATTTTTCTAGGGGCCATTTTGGATTACGTCCAACATTTTCCAACCCAGTCAAATTAATTTAGTGTGTGAAACATTTCGTAAAATTCACTCGGCTACATTCTGTTTTATAAAAATCTGTATTAGCATATAGCTGTCAAACCTTCAACTAAAAGATGCTTAAAGCTCGTGGGGGGATCAAAATCAGTCATTCATTCAACCTGTATCAACTCGAGAGAGGGGCGGCCCTCAGTTACACTGGCAAATAACGAAGAAACAAAAGCAAGGAAAAAAAACTTTTAAAAAAACAACACAGAAAAGAAGCGACACCATCATAAGAACAATGGAAAGCTACTAAAAATTTGATAAATAAATATGGATAATTAGGATGTAAAAGAAAGCTATTACAAGTAGAAGTTTGGAGGTTTAAAACCAGATATCTAAAATTTCCAAAAGTTAGTTTAAGGAACTGTTGTGTTTTGTTCCAGGAGTCAGGTGCACTAAAAATAACACGTTTATTCCCAAGTTTAGACCGAGCTGGTGGAACATGAAGCCGAAGCCAGTTGGCAGAGCGAGTCTGATAAGGCCCCCTTTCTCAATGTCATTTAAACCATTGGTAATATAAAAAACAGTGAGCAATATGGTGGTGGGGGGGGTTATGACATCAAAACATTGGACACACTCTGATAAAGGACGGTGGTGCTCTGAAGGAAACCAGTCCCAGACTGATGGCAGCATTACTATAATGTAGAGCCCAATAATTTCATTGATACCAAATCATGGGCGGAATCGCGACTAAAACTGTAAAACAGAAGGAATTCTAAATGACAACGACTGTTGGAGCGCGTTCACATGACGCAAGCCTTCTGTTATCGCCCACTCTCAATTAGCTTTGTAGCAACTCATTTGGCAATGGCTTGAATGTAACGAGTGTTTATTGATATCAAAAAGTTACACACTAAAGCTTGACGTCAGTGCTAAAAGCTTAGTGGAGATTTAAAAATATGACTTGCCATGAGCCAAGGGAACCCCTGTGAGTCCTCCCCCCCCCCACACCCCAACTTGACGGTGGATGTGAGCAGATGTGGCTGAGATGTGGCAGAGTGGCCGAGAGCGGGGGTTATCACAGCGATGAGTGCTAAATATTGACACTGTCTGGAGAAGAAGAGGAAAAGAAGGCCATCAAAGAGACAGAGAGAGAGAGAGAAAGATAATCTGAACTGAAGGAGGAGATGAGAGGTTGAATGATGAGAAAGAGCTGTTTGACCTCTGGAAGGATAATGTACTAATTATACCACGTTTGCAAACAGTACTAAACATAATGCACTAAACGCTAAACATGAATTATTTCTACTTCTATCACTTTTACCACCCGATATCAGGAGGGTGTGAAAGAAGGGAGATGTAGCTAACAGCTGATCTACGTATATGTAATTAAACCAATAATTAGGATGTCAATAACCCTTTTTATACACATGATTGAGCATGACTTTGTGTCGTGCATTATGGCTTTGTGAATAATCTGTCTGCAGAATTCTCTGCAATCTGGATCTGTGCCACAGCTTGATTGAGACAGGCTAACAGGGCTTTGCAGAGGTATGCGTGGTCTTGGGAACTCATAACGCGAGCCTCATAAAACAAGCGTAAGGAAAAAATGTCTACTTGGTCCGAATGACAGCCTGTAAGTTCATTTAGTTGGAATTTGCCTCGTCAAGAGCCATTCTGATATTCAAACTCTGTCCACTGTATGGAGGAGCCTGCAAATATTGATTACTACAATAATAATAATGAGGTTACAGTTGTCACAGGTGAGCATGCGCCACTGTGTAGCTAATGCCGTGCAATCTCATGTCAATGTGCTGCTTGAATTTAATGAGGTTTACTGCTTTTTAGGTTCGATTTCAATCTTTGAATATACTTGTATTTGCATGTTAAACAACACTGTGTTTTTCCTTGACCTCCCTGAAAGGAGTAGTTCATCATTCTGGGAAGATGCATGATTTGCTTTCTTTCTGAGAGTGAGATAAGAAGATCAATGTCTGTTTGTGTGTTGAGCTGGAGTCAAAGCGTGGTTAACCTAGCTCAGCATGGAGATTGGGAGCAGAGGTAAACAGCTAGCTAGAAAAAAACAGTTTTGTTCATTTCAGAGGACAAAAAAGTAATTTAAGAGCATGCAATACTACTCTGTGTGCAGAATTCAAAACGTGTGTGGAAAAACATCTATCTCAACTGTCAGCCTATTTAAATCTAAGGGGATAGAAAATTAAATGGCAACTAATTTGGACTTTTTAAAGTGTATATACACTTGTTGGAGGTGTTTCTGTAAATCAAGGGTGATCTGTGTTTTAACACCTTGTTTGAAGAAACAAGCATTTCTTTTAAACCTTCATGACGGTGTTATGTGAAACTACACTAGAAATGAGACGTTATCTCAGGTCATCCGCAAAACTTTCCATTGTTTGAAAAAACTATGTTTTTTAGACTCAACATATGTTTAAAGAGTACACTTTGAGCAGTGTTGACTGTACATAATCAGGGTTGCTCCCTCTGTGGGAGGCTCACTGCCAGCTTATGAGAAAGCCTATTTCTGTAAGGTGCAGCTGGGACGGGAGATATGAGACTGAAGTGAGGTGGATGTGTGAGGATCAGGGCATCCAGACTGATGCCATTTTCTCACACATGTTAGGTTGTGTGTGTCTGTGTGTGTGTGTGTATGTGTTCAGTATATCTCCTTGACCTGTCTGGCTTGGAGGTGGTTTGTATGATAAGCCACTTTTCCTCCTCTCAGTGTCCTCACAACCAGACATTTACCCAAAACATTCCCACAACGTCATGGGAACCGACCCTCTGCTTCATCTGAACGCTGTCGTCAAATTCAATCATCCCTGGTCCAAAGGGAAACATTGTCTGTGACCATAACTGTATTAAAGTGACACTATGATGGAGATAATACATGTCTATCGTGTTTCTGTCTCACCTTGTACCACTTTAACCACAGACATCAGATTCATCTTCTTCTCCTGAGTGTTCCTCCGCAACCTCCGTGTTCTCTCAGGCCTCCCCACCTACTGCCCACTAACGAGGTCTTGTTGGTTGTGTCTCTCGTTTCTTTCAGGTACCTGGCCAAGCTGTCGTCAGTGGGAAGCATCAGGGATGAGGAGACGTGCGAGAGGTTACGGGGTCTCATCCAGAGACAGGTGCATACCTTTTTGCACATCATTTACTAAAACATGTGTTGGAAGGGAATATCACAACAGTTGGTTTGATTGGGACACAGAAATACTGTGAAAACAAGGTTGATCGTTTTAAAGAAATGTGATATTCTGCTGCAAAAATTAGCTAAGAAACAAAAAGGATGAGGACTTGTCAATTTCTCTAGCATGCTCTCCTTTATCTGTAGGAAGGTACTATTGATTTGACAATGACATATCAATATCTAAATGAATACTGGTAAATGTTTTTTTTTTTTTCTGGAGACATTTACTTCAAATGAAAAAGCGTTTTATTAGTATGTGTGTTGTGTTTGTGGCTGACGTAGCTCCTGTGTGTCTCCCCTGCAGGTCCAGATCTGTAAGCGCAGTGTGGAGGTGATGGATGCGGTGCGTCGTGGAGCCCAGCTGGCTATAGACGAGTGTCAGTTCCAGTTTCGGAACCGTCGATGGAACTGCTCCACTCTGGAGAACATGCCCGTGTTTGGCAAAGTGGTCACCCAGGGTAAGAGTCTACACCGCGGTGGTTCTCCATCTCCAACTCCCTGCAAGCATCTGGACACAAAGCGAACACTGATATGACAGACAGCATCACAGCCATAGGCGTACGTTACGGGGGGGATGGTGGGGTTATATAATTATTTTTTTTTATAATTTTTTTTTGCCTTTTTAAGATTTTTTTCAACAAGTTTTATGACATTTTTTTTGCCTTTTTTTAGAGTTTTTGTCTACTTTTTGATGTATTTTTTTTACGAATTTTCAATGTTTTTGTCGTCTTTTTCCAAAATGTTTGTTGCATTGCTTTTTTGTCGCCTTTTGACGTTTTTGTCCTTTTTTCCAACAATTGATTCGATGTTTTTGTTGCTTTTTTTAAGTACATGCAGACATGTTCCGAGACCTCCCTAGATACAACCTCCCCACCTTTGAACCCAGAGTTACGTCGTTATACTATTAACACTAAAACAAATCAGTTAACCTTTCTACCTGCATGCATTAACAAAATTGGGACCTGGTTATCGATTGATTTGATATCACAAAGCTGATTTGATGTGGATTATTCCATTCTATTTTAAAATATTCGGACAGTTTCCATTCAAACTGGTTTAACCATTTACTGCATGTTGACGTCTGTGCTCCTTCTCTTAGACTTTAATACACCCTTTATATGTAGACAGGTTTTTTTTTGCCATTCAGAATAAGAAGCTCTTTTCGGTTACATAATGCAAAGCAATATGACTGTGTGTGTATGTGTGTGGTTGTTTGTGTATGTGTTAGGTACCCGTGAGGCAGCCTTTGTATATGCCATCTCAGCAGCCAGTGTGGCGTTTGCGGTCACAAGGGCCTGCAGCAGCGGAGAGCTGGAAAAATGTGGCTGTGACCACAATGTACATGGAGTCAGTCCAGAGGGTAGGTCTCTCTCTCTGTCTCTTTCACACAAACACACAAACACACGCAAAGGAAACAGAAGGACTAGCTGATCCAGTACATTTTAATGCAATCCTTTGAAAAGGCCAGACAGATATCCCTGACAGCATATTGGTTTTATTTTGCAATCTTATCTCCATGTATGTATATCCACATGTTTTAAATATCACTATCACACATTACTACAATCATCAACCCTCATTTCATCAATTCCAAGTTACTGAAACATGGCTGCAAAACAGTATGGTGTTTGAGCGATGGTTAAAGTGCCATACAGATGACCACTTCCTGTCTCTGTCTTTATAAATCTTCATAGGGTTCCAGTGGTCGGGCTGCAGTGATAACATTGCATATGGAGTGGCCTTTTCCCAATCCTTTGTGGATGTGAGGGAGAGGAGTAAAGGCCAGTCCTCCAGCCGGGCACTCATGAACCTGCACAACAACGAGGCTGGCAGGAAGGTAACTCACTGCCCATGACAAAATGGGAATCAGTCCTTTTGTAGAACACTGCACTTCTTTTAGTACGGAGCACCCACAAGGTTGTGGTGGCAATTCTTTTTCTGAACTGCCTTTTTAGTTGTTGCTTTGCAAGGTTTTTGTGTTACTTCACAATAATTTATTTGGGACAATTGGTACAATTAAGTCATCCAAGATATGTCCAGCTCAAGTCTTTAACCTTTCTAGATATGGCCAAGTCAAGGTTCAAGTCAATCTATTCTCAAGTCATTTCAGTCCAAGTCGAGTCTGAGGTCATTCAAATAGGTCCAGGTCATGCTTCAAGTCATTCAAGACAAGTCCAAGTCAAATCTCAAACTATTTGAGACAAGGTAGAAATTCTTTTTTGGGAACAAGCCCTTGAGATGTAGTATCTCGTTTTTGAGGGGGTCCTTAAAGGCAAGAAAAGACAGTACATTCACAATTAGACAAGACAATTAACAAAACAGTTCAACTCAAGTTTCAAATCATTCAAGACAAGTCCAAGTCACGTCCAAAGTCATTCAAGATAAGTGCAGCTTGAGTCTTGAATATTTCTAGATATGTCCAGTTCAAGTTTCAAGTCAATCAAATGCACGTCTATTCTCCACTGATTTGAGTCCTGTTATTTCAGTCCGAGTCAAAAAGATTACAAAATACAGTATTTAAAGACTAATTGCAGTCAAGACAAAAACAAATCCCAATGAAGTTTAACTTGAGTCCAAGTCTTAAGTCTACATCTCTGGTAGCAGTAGGTAGTACTACTACTACTACTGAAAGCCCAAACGGTCAGCATTTGAGCAGCAGCTATTCTGTATGAATATTGTGCTATAGTCAAGTTCTTTCTGCTTACCAAAGGTTCTTTGGCCTCTCTGCAGGCCATTCTGTCCCACATGCGTGTGGAGTGCAAATGTCACGGTGTGTCCGGCTCCTGTGAGGTAAAGACCTGCTGGAAAGCCATGCCGCCCTTCCGCAAAGTGGGCAATGTCATCAAGGAGAAGTTTGACGGTGCCACTGAGGTGGAGCAGCGCAAGGTGGGCACCACCAAAGTCCTGGCACCTCGAAACTCCCAGTTCAAACCTCACACGGACGAAGATCTGGTCTACCTGGAGCCCAGTCCAGATTTCTGCGACTATGACCCACGCACGCCGGGTATGCTGGGCACGGTGGGCCGCCAGTGTAACCGAACGTCAAAGGCCATCGACGGCTGCGAGCTGATGTGCTGTGGCCGCGGCTTCCAGACGCAGGAGGTGGAGGTGGTGGACAGGTGCAGCTGTAAGTTCCACTGGTGCTGTTATGTCAAATGCAAACAGTGCCGCAAAATGGTGGAGATGCATACTTGCCGGTGATGGGAGTTGGGGCGCACAGAGGGCACTGCTGATGAACAAAACAAATGCCCCACACTCCTGCTCAATTACCAAGGCCAAAGGGAGCAAGGAGGACTTGGACCTCCCTCTTCTTCTGCTTGAAACACCCCACCCTCCTAGTACTGGAAACAGACTGAGTGGCTTAAACGTCAAATGTCCTCATATTCATTTCATGCCACCTTAATGGAAAACAGTAGATCATGCATGGGATTCCCTACAATGTTACAAGGGCAGTTTGTTTCTTCTCAAGTAGAGAGCATATTTTCCTTCCTGTCTCCCTCCCTCACTCTCATATTTGCTTTGTCATTGATGCTTCTTATTTTTGTAATGTTTAACTTATTTGTTGAGACTGAGGAGATTGATGGTTGGTGGACCTAGAAGGAGGGGACAGACGAATGGAGATAATTAGGGACAAACTGGACCCATGGGTGGGCAGATGGGTGGGTGGGGTTAAGGGTTTGGGTTGGGATTGGGGGTCAAAAGGGAGGTTGTTTGCCCTCTATCCTTGCTGCTGCTGCTTCGGGGACTCACTTGGAGTGCTGGATGTCAAAAAGGGAAATGCAGAGTCTGTCAGAGGACAGACTTGAACAACAAGGAGGAACGTGTCACAGGTGGACTTTCTGTGATTTGCTTCCTGAGTGTACATGGCTGTGCTGCGCTGAGGTCCAGTCATTTATTTTGCCCCCCTGCAATGCCCTGATGCTGCTCCGTTTACACGCACTCACTGTCTTTCTGTCAGAGGGAGGATGATGATGGACAGATAAAAGCCACTGTCAGCTCCTTCCTGTCTTTTCTGTAGATCCCGTAGCATTGGCAAGTGATAGGCATGAGACACACAAAACACACACATATCCGGCAAACATTGCTTCAAATTGCCACCTGTATTCATGCACAGCTGACACATGCAACCAGAAACCAGAAACATTATATCCAAAGAGCTCTCAAATCAGATTGTCAATGATTTTTTACCATTACAAAACATCATATTGTTAAAATCCTGAATTGATGTTGACCCTGGCCTTCTCCTGCACGTCGCCATCTGCCAAACGCTAGTTGGCTTAATGCAAACACGAGTAAACACACAGAGACATGCATGCACCAGCAAACACACAATGTAAACACACACATACACAAAGGGGTCTGCCAGAGGGTTGCCGAGCATGTTCACCATGCATGATGACTGAAGCACTTTCTCTCCAAGCGCACATAGAGCCCTCGCCCCACAGCAGCGAACCTCTGACCACATTTTCAATTGTCCTTGTTTTTTTTATACTGTACACACACACACACACACACACACACACACACACATACACAGTTTCCCATGCCACTGTCAGGACTCTATTGTTGTCTTGTACCACCAACATACAGCAAAGCTTTCCTATAATAACGTGCTATCATTATAGAGACATACTGTAGATCTGTAAAGACTTATACACTGAAGAAGACTATACTGCCTATGAATGTATGTTAATATGGAATATATGCCGTGTCAAAAATTACTGGTGTCGCTTCTTTCAACAATACTGTGTGTGTGTGTGTGTGTGTGTGTGTGTGTGTGTGTGTGTGTGTGTGTGTGTGTGTGTGTGTGTGTGTGTCTATGTGTGTATGTGTGTGTGTGTGTGTACGTGTAAGAAAGAATTCCTCCGAAACAATGTTGCCCAAAGGAAAGAAAAAACATGAGAAGATAGAAAGATGGAAAGTGAGAGAGAGCAGCTTTTCCACCACCAAGCCCTGACACACACACACACACACACACACACACACACACACACAGCCTGCTGACAGACATACACATATTTCAATAAAATTGTCCATTTCCCGTGTCTTTCAGCTGCATTATTATGTGGCCACAGTTTGCACCATGCAGCATTTTGTGTGGTGTGTGTGTGTGTGTGTGTGTGTGTGTGTGTGTGTGTGTGTGTGTGTGTGTCCTGTTTGTGTGCGGTACATTCCACCTCAAGGTACTTCCCTGCATCCCTGACAACAATTTATGGGGCATACTGTATATGCGTACAGTATCATGCATATCAACGTGAGATCAATGGATGTGTTTCCCGTGCCGGGAACCTGGTTCTCTGGTTTTGGGAAGAACGAGAACGGCTGCTCAGGTTTCAGCATCTGCCTGATTGAGTTTGAACTGCAAAGGGAACAGAGGCAGGAACACCGGGCTAGAACAGGGATTACAGCGAAATGCAGACCACATGGCTCAAGCTTTTTCCCTCCTCCTGTCTCTATCAATATCATACTGCCCCCACTACTCCAGCTTTCTCGCTCTTTCTCTTGCAATATCTTTGTCTTTCGCTGGTTCCAGTCTGCCCCCCCTCTGCGGAAAGTGTAACCCTAACCACTCTCGGTCTGCGACAGTGGGATCTGTCCTTCATTAAGCCCCCATGATGGCCTAGATGAGGTGGGTGGTGGTAGCCACACTGATTGGGAATGTATGTGTGTGTGTGTGTGTGTGTGTGTGTGTGTGTGGTGTGTGTGTGTGTGTGTGGTGTGTGTGGTGCTCTCAGTCTGTAAGACAGCCAGATGTACAGTCAGTCAGAGAACTCTTATGCCTTTTGTGGTTTGCTGCGGTTGTGGCGGAGACAAGAGGCTGACAGTAGGGTTTTAGCACTTAGCGTATGTGTTGAAATTAAGATTCAACAAATATGGGTTTATGAAAATTGGTACAAATATTTATGGAATGAAACTAGTCATAGGTGATATTTTGAGCTAATATCTAACATCCATATGGGCCATTTCCAGGGCAAAATAATACCCCAAAAATGATAACCTAGATTCGCACACTTTTGATAGACATACATTGGAGACAGTTGTGTGTAGTTTACTGACAAAAACTGCTTCATCATTATGTATTTCTTATTTTAGTACCCATTGTGAGGGAGTTAAGCCTAGTAACTGAGTTAGGGCTAGGCTATAGGATGCTTGAATGTAACAAAACAGAATCAGAATCACAATGAGGTCTATTCCCAAGTTTTACATACAAGAAATTTGCCTTGGCGTTTGTTGCATACAATAAACTACAATAATGAAATATTTAAAGGCAATGTCAAATAAAAGCAACTGTAAAGGACATAATTATAGAATGGAAATATGAAAAAAGATACTATAAGAAATACTTAAACAAATATGTACACTATAACTGTTGGAAAGCTGTATAGTTTTGTGCAGGATGTGCAAAAATATTCATAGGAGGGGGTGGAGTACATGTCATTGAGGGGTCCCGAGTCCAGCTGCAGTCGGGGAGAAACTGTTCTTGTGGCGGGAGGAGAGGATTGGATTGATGATGGCCATGTAGAAGTTCACCATCCTTGTCTTTGGCCGGTTGAACTTTATCAGCTGCCGCAGGAAGTACATCTTCTACTAAGAATCGAAAGCCTCGTGACATTTTTGTTTACCTGCTGGTTTCACAGCCTCACAGTGAATGACAGAAACAGCCTGGGAAATATAGTCAAAAACTTGTTCTAAAATGTTTGGTTTGAAACAAAGAGATTTACATTGTATTTGTAATCAACAAATCTTACATAAAGGTAAAGCAACAAGCTTTTGTTCTTCTTCAGGTCATCTTCTTCAGAGTGAATTTTCTCTGTTGCCATCAAGACGTTATATTTGACCTGCTTTTAACCCTCCTGTTGTCCTCGGGTCAAATTTGACCCCTTTAAAAAATGTCTATATCTGAAATAGAGGTTTCTTTTTAACCAAATTACCACAAAAAAATGGATTGGAATCCATTCAACGCTCTTTGCAAATACAACTGATCATTTTCATCCCTGACTAAACTCATCTGTACGTTCCTCTGATCTTAACTATTAGTCAAAATAATTCAAAAAACACTGGTCTACAACATTAAAACCTGCTAATGGACAAGACAGTGTATCGTAACTCTTCTTCTCTTTAGTGTTTCTTTCAGCTTCGTGTGGTGCAGTTCCGTGCTGCCTTCATGGGAACGGGACGTCAGAGTATCATCTTATGTAAACTCTGTACTGTGGCGTTTTGAATCAGTCTTGTTGTGAACTTTGAAGTCTTTATGATGAGACCTGGATAATTGATAGGGGGGTGCTGGCCCAAAAAAGCTTAAGAACCCCTAGTCTAAAGCTTATGGGAAATGGATTTCCTCAATGACAAATGATGAATATTATATATATATAATATATATATATAATATATATATATATATATATATATATATATAAAATATCCAATATATTCAATCACATCTAGACATATGAAGGAAGCCACAGACAATCTGTTGAGTTGTTAGCGTTTAAAGGTGGGACTTTTAGCTATTTACAAATGTCAGTGAAACTTTGAATGTCGTTTTATAAAAACAAATAAAAATTAAACCTGGTCTCAGAGCAGCTCACCATAGCAACAGTGTTAGCATGACTGTAAAATCGTGTGAAAGCCTAGGAATAATGCAACACCATGTTGGCCTAAAGAAGGATGCAAAGTGGTCTGCCTTCTTCTAATCACACAAACTTTATAACGAAGACAACGTAATGAAACAACATCATGATAATAGACAGTTTGACTGATGTTCTGTCTAATTAGCATGTGGTGTTCACAACCCCACACAAGCACAGGTACTTCTCAGATAAATACTTCCTGAAGGTATAATATAGGTAATGAGATAACGATGGTGTTTCCAGTCAATCATTCTCCCAGACAGGCAGCCAGTAGTTTACACCTCATGTTCCTCTGCATAGCTTCGGTTAAAGGTTTTCTGCTGTCTCTGTTCCTCTGTCCGTGTGTGTTGTGAGTGTGAAGGGTTAACAGTGCAGGTTGGCTTGATATTAATGCCACTCGTTCGGAGAACCCAGGAGAAGGCTGGCTTTAGCCCAGGGCCCGGCCCTCCCAGGCCTCTCTCAAACTCCCAGATCTCTTCAGCATACTTCTCATATTAAAAGAAAACAAGTTACACAAATGAGACAGATGGTTCTTGTTTGTGATGACAGTTGCAATTTTTTTCCTCCTCTGGCCCTCCTCCCCTCGGCTTCTCTCTCGGCTCTCCTCCGGTGTCTCCGCCGCTCTTTGCCCTGAAACGGTCACGTTGTGCAACGCGAGCGGAGCAGTTGGGAGAATCGGGTTTGTGGGCGCCGAGACACCAGGCTCCACATCTGACATGGCTACGTAGTACTGGTGCAGTGGACGTGTTATTCACTGACTGTTCTTTACCTTTACACTGCTTGCAAGTTTGATGCGCTTTCTACTCTCAAGGGGGAACATTAAAGGTCCCATGACATTGTGCTCTTTGGATGCTTTTATATAGACCTTAGTGGTCCCCTAATACTGTATCTGAAGTCTCTTTATATAGACCTTAGTGGTCCCCTAATACTGTATCTGAAGTCTCTTTTATATAGACCTTAGTGGTCCCCTAATACTGTATCTGAAGTCTTTTTATATAGGCCCTAGTGGTCCCCTAATACTGTATCTGAAGTCTCTTTTATATAGACCTTAGTGGTCCCCTAATACTGTATCTGAAGTCTTTTTATATAGACCCTAGTGGTCCCCTAATAATGTATCTGAAGTCTCTTTTATATAGACCTTAGTGGTCCCCTAATACTGTATCTGAAGTCTCTTTTAAATAGACCTTAGTGGTCCCCTAATACTGTATCTGAAGTCTCTTTTATATAGACCTTAGTGGTCCCTAATGCTGAATCTGAAGTCTCTTTTATATAGACCTTAGTGGTCCCTATGCTGAATCTGAAGTCTCTTTTATATAGACCTTAGTGGTCCCTAATGCTGAATCTGAAGTCTCTTTTATATATTACAGTGGAGGGTGGGGATGTGGTCTTGACCAACTGCCACTTTGCTTATTTGAAAGCCAGGATGTCTCTCTCTCTCATGGATAGGCCAAATTCTCTTGGCGGGCAAAGCAGAGAAAGGGGAGATAGCCTTGCCCCTTGTGACATCATAAGGAGCAAGATTCCAGATCGGCCCATCTGAGCTTTCATTTTCTCAAAGGCAGAGCAGGAGACCCGGGGCTCGGTTTACACCCATCACCATGTCAGCATGTGACGTCATCACGCACAGGTTTTTATTGGCTTTAGAGCCGTTGGATGGAAACACACTTTCACCGGCTTTATTCGTATGAGTATTTTTACCAAACTTCAGATAATTTGATTGACAAGTGGATGGAGACTTAGCTAGCGTTTTGTCCCTCGTATACGTGGAATTTGGTGCCCTGCTACTTCATCACCTTACTTCCTCCTTTGCTCCTGTAATAATCAGGGAAGTGTCCCCCACTCGAAATATAAGTCACAATTGCTGCTGGAACAACCAATATATGGGACCATTTTTCAGGGGAGGACCTTGATTTACAAAGGTGACCATGTGTTTTTTATTCATAAATAAAACACGTACTTAACCAGCATGGTTAGTTTATGAAAGCCGAAATACTCGCTCGAAAAGACTTGAAAGTTGACTTTAAAAGATGTAAAACAGCTCTGGATTGTTGCCCGGAAAATGTTGCCTGTTTCTGTAAATAACATCACAGAGTCCGGTCTAGACTGGCTCTTTTATGAAAAGCGCAATGAGATAACTGTTGTTGTGATTTGGCGCTACATAAATAAAATTTAATTTAATTTAATTAAATGACGTGAAGTGGACGGACAGGCGTTCCGTTTTCTGAGACGTTGGCAGTGAAATTGAACCAGTTCTGTTTTTCACATTTATCTACGAAAACTCCCTGAACTTTTGATTGTAGTGAATTCCAAGCACTCGACCTCGAGGCCACTCAGACACCATTTATCCCAGCATGGACGGATCAGATAAGGACGGATCAGTCAGGAGGAGGGAAAGTGACAACGCACACACACACACACACACAACCCCACAAAACACAACACACACACCATGGTGGATCAGGCTGTTGATGAGGGCTTCAGCTGCTACAGCTTCATCTCTGGATGCTGGTATGGAGGATCACTGTGAGCTTTCCTACACACCACACACACCACACACACACACACACACACACACACACACACACACACACACACACACCACTCTATTGGTGGTTATAGCCATGTGTCTGTCAGCGGGGAGATTTCAGCTGAACTGCAAAGAACTTTGTCCTTAACACCTGGAAGCTAAACACACACACTTGAATTTATGTGTGTATGTGGGTGAAAGGGGTGCGAGCGTGTGTGTTACATGTATTTATCAGCCAACAGCAACCTGCCGTGTCAAAATAATTCTTGCAGTGACCAGTGGGGGCGTCACTTGGTGGCCGCCTGGTCGTCAGACATGTACTCGATCAAAGATGAGAATTAAGTTTTGGATCTGCTTCTTTTAAGATAAGCATCTTTGTGACTGCAGCAAGACACAACGCAACCACAACTACAGCACTAGAATGTGTACATAAAAATAAAGATTTGGGTTACAAATAGCACAAATGTTGGAAAATAAATAAATAAGTTTTCATGTGGCAAGAAGGAAGAACTTTTATCAAACCTAAAGCTACATTGGATCGACTGTCTAGTTTTTTTTTTTCAAAAGGTATAGCAGAAGTATAAGAAAAGAGATCTGTTTCACCCTGATAAAAGGCTTTTTTTTCTCATCTGCCAAGGTTTCCCCAAGTAACTGGCTAACTTCTACTAAAGTCCTCCTCTGTCCCTACCAATTCTTGGTTTTATCTCACTAAAACCGATTTTCCATATCATTGAACATTAAACAAATCCAGTTAAATCCCAGTTCTTAACTGAGAACATCGATCTTCACTTCTTAGATGGATTATGTCAATCAAGAGAGACAATTGAATGAAGTAAAGCGATTAACGACTATTTGTCATAACAGATGATATGAAATTAAGTTCATGAATCAATTTACAGTAGGTTCGGAGCAGGGCCAGTCTCAACCGCTCAATGGTGGTTGAAGCCCCCAACGTCGACTTCCAGGCAGCGCTGCGACCGTTGACTTCAAGGACCCTAACCTTAATCCTAATCCTAACCCTAACCATTGCCTAATCTTAGTGCCCACCAGGCAGCACTGCCTGGAAGGAGACATTGAGGGCTTAAAACACCAAAGACCGCCTCAACTACACCTTTAATTACTGATCAGCCTTTAAATTCCCTCATCCCTCCTACCCTCTTCCAATTCAACTCAGTCCAGTGCATTCCTGTCTCATTCCTCATTCTAACTCCATCAGCTCAGGTGAAAAAACCTGGGTATTTTTATGAAAGGTATAGATTTTCAGTGAAGTAAATTTTATTTAGGCTATTTGTCGGCTTCTTGAGCAGTGTGTTGCCAATGCACACATCGGTCCGAATTAAGTATTATATTTTTTAGCTTTCACAGTCGCTTACCACTGCCAGGGTTGCAACTGAAAGAGAAACCTAAAGCAAAGACAGTTTGTGGAAAGGACAAGTGGTAATTATGGTCAGATCTGGTGCCTGACTGATGAGGAAGCCGGTCTCCAGTACATTCTCCCGGACCAACCAACCAGATGACATCTCTTTGCAATTTCACCCACCATCCAAATCTATTCCTATTCTCTTAACATTCAATATCATCAAGCACTCATTCGATCTTTAAAGGTCCCGTGACATGGTGCTCTTTAGATGCTTTTATATAGACCTTAGTGGTCCCTAATACTGTATCTGAAGTCTCTTTTTATAGACCTTAGTGGTCCCCTAATACTGTATCTGAATTATCTTTTATATAGACCTTAGTGGTCCTCTAATACTGTATCTGAAGTCTCTTTTATAGACCTTAGTGGTCCCCTAATACTGTATCTGAAGTCTCTTTTATATAGACCTTAGTGGTCCCCTAATACTGTATCTGAAGTCTCTTTTATATAGACCTTAGTGGTCCCCTAATACTGTATCTGAAGTCTCTTTTATGTAAAGTGACATTTTCATGCCATGACAGCTTTAAAGGACATACTGTTGTGGTGTGGTCCTTGCTAGGGAAAGTCTTTAGCGCTTAGACTCATCACGGAGATTTGTAACTGAGGGGCGTCTGCCCTGAGCAGCAGCAAGATAAATCCCCCTATGGAGTCCAGACACTGGTGCTGGTGTCTGATGATTCTGATTTAAAAAACAAAGATGGCCCCAGTCCATTTTCTCTTACTTTCACTGCCTCCTACCTGCTGGGGAGCATTTAGACCAGGTAGACCGGTCCAAACCGGCACCTCTACACCACAGCCAACATCCACACGAAATCCACATTGTGTACCATGTGTTGGCAGGAGCTTAGGACCCTGGAACAGCAGAGGCTGTCTAAGGCTCAGTGCAGGCACGGCTAAGCAGGCAGCGGGTAGAACGCCAGCATTGGAGATTTATTTTCATGCACACGCATAGCAGCCGTGCCCTCGCACTGTGTACCGCTGAGGAGTATGAAAACTGATTCACCGCTGAGATCTGATGAACTGCTTCAATCCTCAGCATGCTTTCATCACAAGTCAGTATCTTTGCAGATCATTGTAAAATCGTCTCATAAAAGCAGGTGCAGCACCCCAGCCTCCCCACATCGGCCAGGCTGGATGGTGATTGGACGACCCCAGAGGACAAAACATTTAGACTAATTTGTCAAACATGATGAAGACCAATGAAGGCCAGGTGGCGTCTCTCTGCATTTGTGTGTGTGTGTCTGTGTGTGTGTACACAATAATATTTCAGCAGAGAGGAATGCCCTTCGTTCAGCCCGTGTGATAATTAATGGCTGTCAGCGTCTCTTTAGTGGAAGAAGGCGCTGACAGACAGCACTCCAGAAAACGCAGGGAATGTGTGAACGCCTCACGGGGGTGGATGAGGGTGGAGGAGGGAGTGCAACAGCTGCCCAACTGTCCCTGTTTCAGATGATTTCAGATCATCGAACCTGGGCTATCACCCTCATTTGCTGCCATTTGAGGAATTTCTGGAAATCTGCAAAAGCTGTGCAAAAAGTTATACTGATCTCTCAGCAGCTGACAGCAATACACTGTTAGATACTGTTAGATACTGTTAGATACTGTTAGATACTGCCTGTGTGCGTGTGTGCGTGCATATTATGTATTTTGGCTTTTTCCCTTTCCTTTATTGTGTTAGATTATAGTTTTGTGCCTGTTATAGGTTTACAAGTACAAATGTAAGTTTAAAAAGCCCAAAGTCCCCCCCCCCAAAGGGACTTACTATCTCCAACAGAAAACACTGTTACTTTGTAACATACGTTATAATGCTTGCCTAGCTGCTAGCATAGCACGCCCTCATACTCTGCTTCTGACTGGCTAGTAGTCCTTACCTAGGTACTGTCAGGACCCTCATACTCTGCTTCTGACTGGCTAGTAGTCCTTACCTAGGTACTGTCAGGGCCCTCATACTCTGCTTCTGACTGGCTAGTAGTCCTTACCTAGGTACTGAGCATGTGCGACTCCCAACAACGATGGAACAGAAGTGCGATGTCTCACTCTAGAGCTAAAACAGAGAGCTCAACACACAGGGTGAAAAGAGGAGCTGCAGCAATGTGCAGTACAACAAATTTAAACCATGTAAACCTATTCTAATATAACTTCTAAGTACATTTATTAACCTGAAAATGAGCATAATCTGAAACATCTTGGTCATCATCCAGCTATCAGTGAGTTGCAGGTTTAAGTTTAAGGATGTGTTGCCCTGGTAACAGTACCAAATAAGTGGCTTTAAAGAACCAAAAAGTGCATCTTATCACTGTACATATGGACCTCTGTAAACCTGTTAATATGAGTCTGCCTGTATTCCAGAAAGTTTATATATTATTTACCATACTTAATGTTGCATTTCATTTATATAACTTAATCTTTCTGTCCCAGTGTTACTGCTTGTATCAATTTTGTTTTATAGCCAACGCTTTTAAAATTGATTTGAGTTCCACCTTACCTCACAACTGCGGGCCATTTGTGCAAACAATTCCATCGGTTCCAATGTCAATATGCAATTCTCAGTTTATACAAGGGGAATAAATGGACTTCGGTGGATTGGGAATAGCATCAGTTTCTTCCCTTCCTTATGGATCCGGTGCCCTGTGACCCACAGAGGGGCACCAACATGAGGGGCGATGACGTTTTGGTGGACAGCACCACCTGCTGACTGAACATGCCATGACAGGCTCATCCGGCTGACAGCCGAGAAACTGGATGTAATGGTCCCGTATCGCTCAATAAATATAACCTGCCACCAAGACATGGAACGGGGTCCACTAGAACGCGGGCTTGGTCTTTGGGGTCTTTGAAATCTCTGGTAGAGAAGCCGTTCTGTTGCAACATAAAAAAGGATTTACTTCTCTATTAAATATAAGCAAACATCATGATTTCACTTTCATCCAAAGCTTTTAGCTCTTATGTTTGAATCTATTTTATTGTCATATTTAAACACACTTAAATTATTATACCTTTTAAATCTATTTTACTACTATTTTTCCATTTTTATTATCTGGTGTGCATTCATTTCCAATTGTAAATTTTTTTTAATTGTTTTTAAGGTCTATACATTCTTTTGTCCAATTATCAGCTTGTCAGTCATCTGTGAGGCACTTTTAATTGCACTAACCTGTGTAAAAAGGTGCTAGACAAAAAGATTGATTGATTGATTCAGGGTAAAAAAAACAAAAAAACAGACTTGATAGTAAAAAAAAAAACTTTTGTGGTTGTTTTTCTATTGTTCACCAGTCACAATAAAAACAAAAATAAAAAAAGTGCAAGGGACAAGTGGTAAAGGCAATTAAGGTATAAGTTTAATATTTTTAAAAGAATGCATATACAAAGAACAAAGACTTTAGACAGAGCATTTGGTTTTGCACCAAAACAACAACAGGTTATAATAATAATAATAATTATTATGCTGACTTGGGTTGGAAATCAGCTCAACTCTAAGCCACCAGCAAAGAAAAACAAGAACAAACCAATCACAAAACATCAAACAGTCTCTCTGCCATTGGAGATTTTTATTCAACTAAACCAATCAGAGCTTTTCTTGGAATAAACTGGCAGACAAGAGTTCAGATGAGTTCCGACCACTAAATGTAAAAGGAGTGAAAGTAACCTTTTTTTTTTATATATATTTATATATATATATATATATATAAAATGAAAAAATAAAAACAGAACAGAAATAATGAAGAAAAAAAAAACATTTTGGTAAAAACACCTGGAGCCTACATCGAAATTGTGTTCCAGCTTACATTATAATTACATCTGTTATACCTATCATTTAGAACAGAGACCGAGGCTCAGCTACACGCAGCACCATACAGTCTGAACGGGTACAGACCGGACCGCCCTCCAGACCTTAGACATACCGCATGGGTAAAACACAGCAGGAAGGCACCGAATTCTGACCTGGCGCAGAATTCTGGTGGAGGTTCTTGTTCATTGACCAGTTGTCCAAGTATGGATCTCCAGATTTGGCCGCCAAGGGACATTCGTTTTAGGGCTCTGACACACCAATGTGACGGCCGACCGTCGGCCGGACTGATCAGTCGGCTCCCGTCTCTCAAAGCGGAGCCTCGGAACACACCGAAGCGACGGCGACCTGAGCGTACGTTCTGCGCGTGCCAGAGACGTATTACGTCACCGTAACAGGAGACGACGACGATCTGTATTGTCGCCCCCCAAAAATGAAAACCGGAAAGGATTTAACATCTCTCTGGATCTACTAACCACAGAGCACGCCGTCGTCAGTCACAGTTTTTTTTTTTTTTGATAGTAGTCAAGAAGGATCATCGTTGTCATTACCTGCTGAATGGAAGAAAATACGATGGCTAGCAACAAGACGATACCGGCGTTGTCAGCTCCGGTTTTCTCATGCACAGATTCACTGGTCAAGGGGTAGCACTCCACCGATCAGATCGTTCATTGAGTCCAACTGATTTAAAAAGTCAAATCTGCCAAAATGGATGCCGACGGCTAATCTGACTGACGTAAAACACAGAGCAGACTCTGAGTCACCGACCTCGCCAGACGGTCCGACGGCCGATAATCGGGTTGGTGTGTCAGCGCCTTCCCACGGGTGTCTCTGCTGTACCCGTTCTGAGTGTAAGGTGATGCCAATGTTAAAACAGTATCCTGCTTTACCCTCCCTTGGTCACGCATAAAGAACACAACGCTTGTTCTGCTAACACTGTTTAAGTTCCCTGCATCTGAAGGGCCAATTCCTCTTGGTCGACTACTGGACCCTTTACTTCTGGATGCCTTTAGCTCTTCAAGTGATTACTACTCCAAATGGACTGCACTGTGAAAGTCCACACTAAAGAGGACCTGATGCTAGATGGCAATATCTACTAATTAAGTTTCCACTGTGTGGAGTTTTAGCCGTATTGCTCTGAATTAACGAGTTCTGTCGAACCCACACAGTTATCTTAGTGGTTAAGAGCGCGCCTATGTGGAACATGGAATAAATATCTCAGACTTGTGTGTTTGAGGGGAAAAGGGGGGTTGGCAAACAAAAAACCCTACTTTGTTAGCATTTTCTTCTGGTAGTGCTGAGAAAGAACGTAGGGATCAGCTGGTGAGTGTGCTCGTCAAAGAGGGGATGGGACCAGCAGCATGAGCAGCCACCAATCAGGCAGCTGGGAGGGGCTGGGGCTTATAACCATGAAACCTCTCAATTGGCTGGACGTCTAAAAGTCGATTAGGCCACAATCAAAATCATCTATCAAAAGCTTGACAGGGTGAATTCTACTTGTGTGTAAGCTTGGTATGTGGATCCCCGTGCGAGGCTATGCCACCCTGCCCAGAACACAGCCAGGTTGGGTCGATCCGCCCCAAACTCAGACTTAGGGGTGAAGCTTCTTTTTATTGCAGAGAATTATCTGGAACTTTGCAGGCTGTTTTCTCTCTAGTCTTCTCTGTGGAGGGCAACACTGTCAACCAACCTTAGCAGAGGGAGGGAAAGGGGTGTGGTGGCAGGGGAGGGTGTGTGTTTTGTGTGTGTTTCGCGTGTGTGTGTGTGTGTGTGTGTGTGTGTGTGTGTGTGTGTGTGTATGTGTATATTTACGTTTTTAAGATTCATGTTATGTGTTGTGTGTGCGCGCTTTTAAAAAAGGTAGGAGCCTCTCATAGCAGCACACACTTGCGTTTCTTCTTGGGCTCTGGGGGCTCCAATGCAGCCAATATCGCCTCATCAAACACATTCTTTAGGCCTTTCTGTAAACAAAAACACACAAACACACATGCTCAATGGGCAACGCAAACAAACAGATCAATTAAAAAAAAAAAAAAAAAAAAAAAGTAGAGGAGAAGAGGGGAAACAATAACAGCTTAAACAGGGAAAATTACTGGGTGAAAACAAAGCAGCATTGGACATCATAAAGTGTAGTGTCATAAGACAGTGGGATGTTAGAGTGCTGTTGGGGACAAAACAAAATCAACAAATATGTAAGGGATTTCCAGAAGATCAAATCTGAGCTATGACAAACAACTCAAGAGAACGTTCTTTTTTCTCAGAAATGTGGTTAGCTGTGTGAGCCGGATTGGAAGTGTAGTTGACCTGTGACAGTTGAAACCAAAAGGCAAGTCAAACAAGACAGTGGAGAAAAAAGGGGAGCCCCAACTACCACACAAAACAAAAATATGTGGCTATTTTCATTCCACACCTCCTGGTTCTTCCCTTTTTTTAATACTTCATTGGCTCTGTTCTTCAGTCATGAATTGCTGACTACAACAGGCCATCCAGAGTCACAATAACTCCTCTTAGCCTCAGAGGTACATGTTTCTTCTCTCTTTCTATTTGCAGCAGAGCTGCTTTCACCATGTGCTTGGTCATGTGAAGTAATCAGAGCTGCTCTAACAGTGACCCAGTAAGCCCCTCGGCGTTGACTAACCCTACTAAATTCCAACAAAGCACTGGGAAAAGAAGCAGGCCAGAGAGGAGAGCAAGTTAATTTGTCCTTTATTAATTCATTTCAGTTTCACACAATTATAGCTTCTTCTTTTTTAGCATCTGGACTTCCAAGAGAGCAGGATATGCACCACAGTTAATGGCACATGTGTCATATATAGAGAAAGTTGGGCCAAAATAAGTCAACAAAAAAGCATTCTTCAGAAAATTACAAATTCAAGAAACATTAAGTTTAGCTCAGCTATACACCACATCAATCAGACAGCACCCTTAAGGTACCAAACAGGAAAGTCTATATTTAGTGGTATTTATGTTGTCAAAATGGCCAAACACTCCCTACATATGACTCGAGTACTTAGCCCTACTTGTAAACCATTGCCAGACCCCAAGTTCTGTTTATTCAAACATCAACAGTAGTACAAAAAATACATTAGCATTAGAAATGGAAGCTCTGTTTAGTGTGGAGCAATGTGAAGCCTCCACCTTGGTCCAAACCCCCCTCACATCAACTACTACAGGACAGAGGGAGAGACTGACTAAAACAATGGCGAGCTACAATTACGTCCTATGTCCTCTGAGAGATACTGCTCCACTGTTGGCCAGGGGCCACATTACTAAGCACTGGGCCAAAGCAGGAAAACTAGGAATAATACAGTTGTGAAGTTTGGGATTCATGATAAAGCTGAAGTACCACCCCAGGAATAAGATGTGAAGTATGTTAGCACACCAACCCAATAAAAGGTCAGCAGTTATGGGTTAGAGTAGTGGTCTGGGTCTCAAAAGGTTGTCTGGTAGACTGAGTCTATAGAATAGTAACATGAGTCTACAGAGTAGGAGTTTGAGTCTATAGAGTAGTAATATAAATCCACAGAGTAGGAGTCTGAGTCTGGAGTTAGATCAGAACCCGACTGATGGATTGGTTAGTGAGATGTCTGGAGTTGAGATTGGTCCAGGTTTCAAAAGCAGCTCATGTAAATACATGGAGAGGGGGAAGGAGAGAGGAGATAAAAGAATGAAAAATGCAGGAAATAATGGAAGGGGAGGAAGAAATGAGAGCAGTGGCACAGAGAGTTTAAAATATACAGCATTTCCTCTTTCTCTGCGTCTCAGGTGGCTCTAGGGCAGCTAGGATAGCTTCGTCAAATACATTCTTCAGCCCTCGCTACGGCAGGAGAAGGAAAAGAGAACAGCACAATTAGCACAGCAAACACAGAAAGAGATAGATAGGAGAGGAGGATAAGAGGAACATGGCAGAACAAGGAGGAAAGTACTTGTGCAAAATGCAAAGAGAAGGTGAGAGTTACAGGACAAGATGCATGGCACAAAGATGATGGTGCTGAGAGGGACTCTACAGCAAAGAAGAGAGGGTGCAGCGGGCCGTGGACTGAGTGCTGAGATCCGAGAGGAAACAGGAAATTACATCAGCAGCTATGCAACAGTTGTGCCAGGGAGAGAGGGGGAGGAGGAAGGAAGGGGCAGAGCAGAGAGGTGGGGGCTCCACCTCAACTTCATCAACTCTATTGTTCTCTGCCTGAGTGTGGCCTAGCTCATTTGTTTTCTTATGCATCATGTTCTCTCTGCTTGCTTTCCTCGGGTTTCTAACAGTGATGCACCAATGCCAACAAAAGTACTCATGACTAGCTCGAACCAATATTCAATATAATAGAGTTTAGAAAAAGGACATACAAGCTGCCTACTTTTGGTCTCACTAAAAGCCTTTAACTTGTTTGATCTACACATTGGCCATTACAATTCCAGGGCTCAAAATACTTTTGAACTGGCACAAGTAACTTTTAAAAATTGCATGGACTAAAAACACTAACTTTACCAAAAGATTTTTCTCTCCACTTCTGCCATGGCGCAGACTGATCTCATGAAATGGTGTACGTATGATACGCCAATTCGTATGCCCTTATTGCCGTGTTATCAAGCCGCATACTCGCTTTTTAGCAAGTTACATACATGTAGCTCGCAAAGACAATTTAAGCCATTTAGCTGTGAAGTTCCCGATATCTTATCATTTTTGCTAAACCAGGTCTATGTCCTTCAGAGCTGCACTGTTCCCATTGGCAAATTGTAGCTACTACTAGCACGTTTTTACTCGGATCCCAGGACACGTTGCGCCGGTAATCTCAAGAATAAAAAAATAAGTCCAAAAGAAAAGTCCAAATTAGTGTCACTCTCATAGGACTTGTGTATGTTGGGAGGAGCCCATGGACTGACCCTCCTTACAAAAAACCCTACGAGACTCCACTCTAAAAGGGTTACAGGTTCTTCTACACACCAGCCCTGCAGCGGCTCAAGGAAGACAGTTTACAGTAACCAGGATGCACTGTGGTCTGGAGCAAGGTTTTTAAGCCATATGAAACCCTTCTGAGGATCTATAATTGAACAGTAAGAACAGTCACCGAAACCAAACTGGCATGCAAAACAAAACTCATCAACCATAGCGTGCACAGGCCAGGGGGAATATGGACATGTTCCTCTTTCCTTCTGATCTCGTATTTCTTGCCATTGAGTTGTGAATTATGTGTGTTCAAGAGTGTATACAGTATGTGTGTGACAATACATATTTTCATATATGTTACCTGCGTGAGGGCTGAGCACTCGACATATTTCACAGCCTTGAGATCTCTTGCCAGCTTCTCGGCTGTCTCCGGAGTGATGGGCTTTTGCTTGTTCTTGGCCAGCTTCTCTATAGTGGAAGGGTCATCCCGCAAGTCGATCTGAGTGCCAACTAGCAGGAAGGGCGTCTTTGGACAATGGTGGGTGATCTCTGGAACCCACTGGATACACAAACACAGAGTTAAGCATTGGTCAACATACTGCATCACAAGCACTTAATACTGAGGTTTCTTCGGTGTGGTTTTCTCAATAATAATAATACATTTTATTTATAACGCACTTTTCATTCCAAAGAATCTCAAAGTGCTACACAGGAGAATAATAACAAAAAACAATCAGCACAAAAATGCCTTTCTGAGTAAAAAAGTCTTCAGTTCAGCTTTGAAAGTGTCCAGGTTCTGCACTGCTCTCAGGTCACTCGGGAGCTGGTTCCAGAGCCGTGGTGCAGCTGAACAAAAAGCTCGGTCACCCATAGTACAAAGCCTTGTGGTGGGGACCTGAACACCAACTCAAGTTTGGTCAGCTGTCAGTAGAGGTCAGAATGTTCAGATCCACCGCAAATATAATCTCAAGAGTCTTTCACAAAGGTCTAGAAACTACAGCTCTCTTTCCTGTGTCTTTGTAAACAGCTACAACATTTGAGTGGGTTTTATGTCCATATTTGATGCAAAACTGGTTTGTAGTCCTGTATGGCACAGTCAGATTTGAAATGATTTGTTAGCATTCAACAACCATCATGTGTTGATCATGTATTTTAACACACAAAAAAAATTAATATATATATATATATATATATATATATATATATATAAAAATTAAAAAGAAAGCATCCATTTTTGAATGAATGAACTTATTGGTTATAACCAAAGGGTAGGGTCAGAAGTTACAGAATAATCAGCCCCCCCCCCCCCCCTCACAGTTTTGAGAGAAACAAACAATTAAATTAAAATTATACCAAAAACAAAACTAAAGAACATATACACCAGACAATGTTCTACATACATGCATACATACAGTGGGTATGCATATGCCATACGCCTGCCTACACATACATACACGCCTATATATACCCATAAGGGTCTGTACTTACACACTTTACAGGGCTGGGCAATATAGAGAAAATCAAATATCACAATATTCTTGACCAAATACCCTGATGCCGATATTTCGACGATACTGTATGGTTGACTATTGGTGCTTTACCAAAATGTTATTTAGAAAATGAGATTTTTGATAAATAATCACCAGAAAGAATTTATTGACTTAGTGGCGTAAATGTAAAATAAAGAACAGCTAGAACAGTCTGGTAAATTGAAAAAATGACATCACTTTACGGTAATGCCGCCTGTAAAACTAGGAAAAGACAACACTTACCATATTACGATATATCCTAAATCTAAGACGATATCTAGTCTCATATCACGATATCAATATACCATCGATATATTGCCCCAATGACAACCCTAACGATAATGACGTTCATCATCATAATCAACATTCTCACAGAACACTAGTACTCAATGTCTGTACTTATCTTGTGTCCCGTCTTTGAACCGTTTTTTAAATTTAATATAATATTTAATAGAATCCCTAATATGTTTTAATTCCTCTGGTAATGTGTTCCATGACTTCACACCACAGACAGACGTGCACCTGCTTTCCATCCCTGTGTTACAGGTAGGTTGTTCCCAATTGAGTTCACCTTTCACAACGGATTGGGAAACGACCAGTGGCAAAAAAATAAAAAAGGAAGAGATTGACTTGCCTTTTCTTTGACGTTTTCAAAAGAGGAGGGGGACACGACGGAGAAACAGACAAGGAAGACATCTGTTTGGGGATAACTCAGAGGTCGTAACCTGTCGTAGTCTTCCTGACCTGGAGAAACCACATAAAGACAGGTTTACCATCGTGTTACCAGCGCTGATACATTGAACAAAAACGGGCTCTCTCTGCTGGCAGAATGAGGCACAGCACCAACGCTGCCGTCTTCACACCCTACGGTCACAAAAGTTGGGATGTGGATGGAAAGTAAAGGAAGGTCAACATGTTTTCCATGATTTCCATTAAACATAACACCACCATTTCACATTACAAAAGGGTATATATATATATATATATTATTTAATTATATATATATATATATATATATATTCACAATGGCTTAATGGGCAATAGTTACATTAAACTGGGTGACGTGAACAAACAAGGTACAAAAGTGTAAGTTGGAATAGGAAAGACATACCTGCTGTATCAAACAAGCCCAGAGTGTAGGGCTCGCCTCCAATCATTACAGTTACAGCATAATTATCAAACACCTACAACACAGAACAAAACCAATGGTTAGCTGGCTTGAAAAATAGTGAATTATGTATACATTTTATTACCATTAGAGTAGGGTTGTGCAATAGAATGACAAATTGGGTGGCAGGATACAGAAAATGTTGCAATTCTATATTGATTTTTAGGTTCAAGATCCGATTCAAAATCAATTTAATTCAAAATTGCAGTATGTAAATGTAGTTAATTTTCCCATGGACACACATGAGTACGTAACATCCAAAAGTAGTAACTGTAAAAACTAAGGTGCGAAGTGCAAAAGTCCTGATGTATTTATTGCACCTCTGCTCTGCTAAGATTTACTATTTGAGTTCATCAGCTTGATACACTGATCTGGGAGGTTCTTAATGCTCTGAGTTTTTGATATTGTTGACAATTATCAGTGATGCTAGGGCTGACTTAACGACGGATACTGATTAACCACTGCCCAGGCTTTCTGAATTCAGACTTCTAGTCTACATGTACAATGGCATAGCCTGTAGTTAGGCTAATAGGCATAAATCGGCAGTAATTACGTGTATCAAAACCAAAATCTGACACATAACATCCTGTTGAAATGAATACTAGTTCAGTATTTAGTTATCCAAACTCCAATACCAATCTTAAACATTATGAGTAAAAGACAGTTGTCCATGCGCTTACCGTAGGTACATATTCAGAAGGAAACTTGTTTGTGGTGTAAGAGATGAGCAGGCAGGTTTTACCCACAGCACCGTCCCCCACTACAACACACTTGATGGTCTGCATGGCTGGGTTTTACAGTCTTCGCTACTCATTCAAGATCTGGAACAGAAAAATAAACAGAAAGGAAACTTCATTACTGGGTGGAATTGCTTATTGGACAGACTGTAGCAAAGTCATCATGAGCAAAGGTAAAAACCGCAAAATAGAGCAGGGGTCAGCAAAAAACCCTCCTCAAAGCGAGCTGGAGGAGGGTCTGGTTACTCCACATAGATTACATGGGGGGGGGGGGGGGGGGACACGTGCTCTGGAGTATTGACATTTTCTTAAACCAGTCACAATTGTCTTGGCCGGGGCTAAGCCCTGGAGAAAGGCCCCCACAATATGAAATTTTCAGGATACTTATGTCACAATATTATATTATTGTGATGTATGACCCCCCCCCCATGTCAATTTTTTTCCAACTTGAAAATGATGTCCCTGAAGGAAAACTTTGTATCCGTTCATCACCCTTCAATTTTATTGCTGTGAAATGGGACAAGCAGACAAACTGACCAACGCATATAATAAAAGGTCAATGCTGGCGTGTATCAAAACAGTATTGCCAAGGAAAATATTTTGATACTACGCTGTATCGAGTTCCCCCTACATTAGAATGAAATACTAGTAATACTATAGATGTGTCAAGCAATAACAGATCATATTATCCTCAACTGATATTTAACAGCGTTTTATGTATTACAAATAATAAAGCATTGACAATACGCTCACAACTTGTCAATATGTTAAGGACTATTCCATGACAGTCAAGGTCAAAGCTGCAGGAGGTAAAAAGGGTTTAAAGTGCTCATATTATGGTAATTTTCAGGTTCATAATTGTATGTAGAGGGTGTACGAGAATACAATGTTATGGAAAAGTCCGTAACATGGTGACAGTTGTGAGCGTATTGTCAGTGCTTTATTATTTGTAATATATACACAACATATCAACTTAAATATAAGTTGATAAAAAACACCATATATTTGTTGTACTGCACATTGCTGCAGCTCCTCTTTTCACCCTGTGTGTTGAGCTTGCTGTTTTAGCTACAGAATGAGACATCTCACTTCTGTTCCATCTTTGTTGGGAGTTGCACATGTGCAGTAGCTACGCAAGGACTACTAGCCAGTCAGAAGCGGAGTAAAACATGCATAAAGGAAAAGTGAACAAAACATAAAAAGCAAAATAAGCACTTTAAAGTTCATCCACCACAAAGAATTGGCACAGTTTGTTGTCTCGTTACTTTAAAGTTCAGTAAATGAGGCAGTAAGAATATCTCATTAATTCAATTTGTAAGTGATTGTGACTCAAATCTCACATCCCATTGAACATCAGACCCGTCAGTTCTGTTGCACACCAGCAACCAAAGAAACAAAAAACGCTGAGACGTTACGGTTTTAAAACCGTTTCCCAGGTTATTGGGGGTGCATACCGCTTTAAAACCAACATGAAATACGTAGCTCAGCGTTTTGTTTTGTTGTTAAACTGTGTGTAAAATGAGCGGTGACGCTACATCACCGCTCCCCACGGTATCGTCTATTTGCTGGATAGTTTAAAGGTATCAGTCGGTAGCTAGCTAACTAACATTAGAACATAAGCCCGTTGACAGCAACGTTATTGTTCATATTTTGGCACGTTTCTGACCGTAGTGGTCATAGTGACTGAAAGTATGACGTAAGATGCAAAAAGAAAAAGTACACGCTGTTTTCAGGTACTGTTAATTTATGACGTCCAACATTCTCTCTCTCCCCCTCCCCCCCGGCGCTGAAAATTTGTTTGCCTTATCATAGTAGGAAAAGCACAGGTGTTACTAACAAAATTAACAATGAATCTGGTGTAATCACGTGTCCCAGTAGCCACCACAGCGTAACAGTTTGCATAAACAACGAGGACCTTCAAACTGAAGCGGCTACATAGTATTCAGCTAAAGCCCAAAACACTCAAACCAGCTGATATTCTCTGCCATGGGTTTATATAATAGGACATTGAACATCTTTTGGATTATGGACTGTTGAAAATAGAAAACAAATAATCGGAAGTAGAGCTGCAATGATTAATCGATTCGTTGACAACTATTAAATTAATCACCAACTACTTTGATAATTGATTACCCGGCATCAAATTCCAAATGAGTGAATATTTGCAAAATACAATAAAGTTTCAGTTTAAACATTAAATATCTTGTATGGAAAAAAACCTTGCCCTTCCTTTTTTTTCCTAAACTTAATTGAATTCCAGACCCCACAGAGCACCTTCAAAACATCCGACTGAACTTCTTGAGCACCCTGGACTTTTCTAATCTAATTAAACATCTTGTCTTTGTAGTGTATTCATGTGAATATAGGTTGAAAACATTGACATTTTTCAATATCTTCTGGCACTTTATAGACCAAACATCTAGCCAAATCAACTAACCGGGAAGTCAACAGATTAAGTCAACTATGAAAATAATCAATAATAAATAATCAATAATTCTTAATCTGAAGATGCCCCCTTGGACTGTGGGAAATTCATGCTTTGATAATGAAAGTAATCGTTGCAGCACATTCATTTTAATATTTACACTTGTACTTTTCCTACTGTGACATGTCGAAATGCCTTCAAATTAAAAAGGCCTTTAAGATAAGTGACACAATAATCGTTGACCTTGAATCTGTGCCCATAACAACGTGACGCATCTCGGTGCATTTAGAGACAATACGCTACATAGTATTTCCCTGTTTCTCCACCACAAGTTACAGTAAGTCAGTGCCAAGCCACTGCAGATCTCTGCACCACTGAGTGGGGGTGGGGGTGTCATTGAGAGAAGGACTAAGGCTGAGGAGGATTAAGGCTGAATCCCATTTCTCCATTTTACCCCTACCCCTTACCTGCAGGCCAAAGTTACTGAGTGAACGCGGTTTAACAAAGGAACAGAACACGGGTGGATGTCCTGCAGAAATCCAACGGTAGAGATTTCATCAACATACCAATCCCTTTGCAAAACAAGCTGGTTGGTTAGATAGGCCTTCCTTTTGTATGTTTGAATGTTTGGTGGAAATCACAGACCAAAGAGTCTGAAATTAAAAGGTTGATTACACATTTGTCACTGATTGAAATTTCAAATTAAGAGCTTGTCAACATGAGTGTGTCATCTTGCTATAGAGTAATCTTATTTGTCCTCATATTTTCCTGGCGGGAGATGGGAGAGGAAGCCATAATACAACTCTTTATAATGTATATTTTCAATAAGAGCAATCTATCTATAGAAACATTTCTTCAAAAACGGCTTATACGAATGTTGATACCAATATTATTTTGTCCTTACCTTGCTGCCTACTAACACCCAATTTACAAAAACGTGTTATCATATTAAAACACAAGGCAAAAATAAAATTTCAAGAAACACCTGGTCAAAAAATACAAAGTTTTCCTGTAGAATAAGTTCTTGTGGTAAAATACTAAACAAAAAAATCTGATTAAAGAGTATAGCTGCTCCTGGTAATGGCCAACTAATAGATTACACCAGTGGAGGCATCCAGACTCAACAGCTGGCAACCTTGACTAAAAGACTGTTTCTTTCAGACTCGAGAGAGGTTACCCCGACTGTAGACAAAACTGTGCAACTAAGAAGGAACACAGATGTGAAAAGGTTAGAGCATGCCACTAAACACAATCAATAAAACGAGGCGCTGCGCAGCAGAGTGGGATACTAAGACCAAAGAATATCATCCTCCATGTGTTATTAATCAGACGCATAATGTGTAATATTGCTGGTTTATATGCATGTTAGAGTTTTTTTTTTTTTTTTTTTTTTTTCTTACCATTGAGCTGTTATGTTGTGTATTAACTGTTCAAAATTTGGCATATTGGTGTGATTACCCATGATAATAATGAGACCTTTGTAGGACAAGTGGTGGGTGCTGTAGATGTCCCTTTGCAGTCTGAAGGGACTTTAATCTCACTGGTAGTTGTCTGAGAAACCTGTCTCCTCTGAATTTTCATGTGAAGAGCAGAGAATATTGTGTTGTCCCAGTCCAGAGACACAGGGTTTGATAATCAGTTGTGGTGCCTTCAGTTTGGAACTGTGTGTTTAATAAAAAGGCAACTGCCAAAGCTCGTGGGTTGAAAAGCAGTGAGGGTTTACCAATGCCTGCTGTCAGAGAAATTAGGGATGAACGATGAATCAAATTGATTGCGTTGTAATAGAACACAATTTTCAAATTGCAAAAGCTGCGTTACATTTTTTTTTTATACTGCTACATAATCTGACCAACCATAGGCTCGGAAAAACCTGGTCCTGTGGGCTTAACGTGCTGCCCTATGTTGCCATGTGAGAATGAGAGTAGATAAGGAAAACAACTTGTAAAAAGCCAGGCACAAGCTTTGATGCTACCAGTAATACTGTGGGGCCAGGGCTGGGTTTGGAATCCACTTTGTACATATTACATTATTCTAAGAGTAGCTAGCTCCTTTGGGAAATAGCTCAGTGCATACTGTGTACGTAGCAACTATGTAGGGAGCGTGTCAGTGGATGCACCAAGAGCAGATAGATGTTGGCAGAGGAGAAATTCACAGTGAAGTGGTCAAGTGGTGGTGAAGGTATAATGCAGCCGCTACTCAAGAATTAAGAACTTTACTTCATACATTCCATTAGCAGGACCACAGGTAGTACAGGTACGACAGGAAAGTATGGAAAGAGAAGTGATGGGAGGGCCGTGTAGAGGAAAGAGGCAGAGTAGAGTACAGGAGAGAGGGGAAGGATAGGCTACAAGTCTTATTTATTAAATCTACAACCGTGTACTGTACTGTGTGAAGCCCTTCTCGTGTCAGCATGTGGCACAAAATAAAACTCATGCACTTCAGCACTGCTGCTGGAAAAAAAAAAAAAATCCTAGGAGAAATGTGCTTTCCTACACCTCACAGTGTGATCTAAACTGTGATCACTCTGCTATAAAGACCGATAAATATCCAGTGTGTTGTAAACATTCTCTAATTTTCTGCTTTATGTAGACATTCTCCAAGATGTCTACATAAAGCAGCCATATTAAGTGCTGTTTTGATCACCTAAGTTTAGATGGGCCCTCACTGGTTTGGGTATTTGGGTCATCTGGGTCATTTGGGTTATACTTTCCAACACACAAAGTCAAGAAAAAGCTGTGGCTCAGGCACCGACTAAATCAACTATTAGTACTTATTAGTAGTTAATGAAACCAATAACAGGTATTTGGAACAGATATGCATTTACAGTGAAAATAAAAATCTTTAAGTCAAAATTAAGATTTTGGAATGTTACAAACTCCAACCCACAACTTTGTTCAAACGCTTTTAGCAATTATTTAATGAATTAAAAACCTTTAACAGAATACCCAGTAACAGATTGTCAAATAGTGTTGTGGGCGGGACATTTAGTCAGACTCAGTGGTGAGTGAAACCAAAGCAGAGGGACAGACAGAGACTGTGGCCGAGCCAATGTAGAGTACTTGTTAATGAATTGGTTATCAGGCAAATAAAACTGCCAAAACACGGCCCGATAATGGCAAGTTGTCAGGCGACAACAGTCAATGTCAGTATGACATAACATGGCATACTGAAATTTGTGAAATCCATGAAATAATAAACTTCTCATTACAAACAAAAATGATTTAAAAAAAACTAAAAAAGGACAATGGGAATCATTTCAGAAACGTAGCTGTCTATGATAGATTGAATTCCAGTGACAGCCTTTGTTGTGTTTGATTGCTAATTTGTAGCTAAGCTAGCAGTCATTTCAAAAAGGTTTTAGCTATCTATGATTAATTGATTGCTAACGTTACCTCAAAACACCATTCAAGTGACAACCTTGTTGCGTTTGATTGCTAATTTGTAGTCAGCAGTGAACCAACTCCGTTAAGTAGGTCCATTTTTGCTGTATTAACATTACAGAAGTCTCTCGTTAGCATCTTATAGACTAATGTTGCAACGTAACGTATGTGAAACTCACATCTTAACTCGTCACAAACTAACGCATGTGCGACTCAAATCTGCACTCGACTTACATCGGGGAGTGACAGTCGCATTTAAGGGGCGCTATGCAGTTTTGGCCATTTCTTTGCTGTTTTCTCGCAGGTTTCTCTTCAGAGCGCCCCCTAGAGGTTTCTCTAAAGAGCTCCCCCTACAGCTTCTGAATAGATATTTTGCAGCTCCTACTTTACTTGTGTCTGACTCCTTGCTCGGTCAATCTGACGTTCCTCTTTCTCCGTTCTTCCAACAATGCTTTCCTAAGTTTCTGCCGGTTCCTGTATGGGGGGGGCGTGAATAAGTGCGAGCCTCGAAGCAATTTGTTACACGAGACCTGACATCACACGATACTTCCTGACACTGAGTTCAGCTTGATGTGGCAGTTTTCATACAATATTAATTCCTAATTGAAATTTACTCTGTAAAGCAAGAAATGTTGGTCTGTTGACCAGCTTCTGAAAACTGTTTTTAACGTGCATGTGAAAGGCACTGAAGGATTGGTCAAAGCTTCTCTCTAAAGTCATCTGAAACTTTTAGTGATGCAGTCAAGCACAGGCTTGATGAGGAAAACCCTGTTCTTTGCACTTTAACTCATGCACTTTAAGCACTTTATAATGTAGGCTAGACTATGTCATGTTTGTAAATTCGCTGCTGTTTATATGGATTGTTTTGCTCTCTAATGTATAAAGTGGATATCATGTATTTTGTAAAATTTCAATAAAGTTATTTAAAAAAAAAAAAGAAAACCCTTGGACATCAGGCCGTTTGAAGACTTCAGTTCAAAGAGAGAGTCTAAATCATGAGCATGTTCTAAATTATCCAAAGATTAACTTTTGAACGTATTACATTAATGTCCTTACAACTTACATGTCTAACTATGCGACCAAGAGTGGCGTGATAAACTGTTAGCATCAGCTTGTAAGTGTAATTGTCGTTAAATGCATAATAAAACCTTCCAAGCTTACACCTGAGAGACGGTTACCACTACAAGTTAACGTTACCTTGAGCTAGGATGCCCTAGCCTTAGCTGCTGTGTTTCGGCCACATCCCCGGCCTCAATGTGGCCTAGCTAATTTCCTGCCGGCTGTTTAAACGAAAAAGAAATGTACCTGTTATACTTCTGTCCCTTTTCTTTTTACACAGTCAGTCTCATGATGTTTACCCTAGCATCCACACATTGCACGGTATAGCTAACTGTATAATCAGAGACCCTGTTGAATCATATAATAAAGCAAGTAACCTAGCGTTTGTTACGCCTTTTTATTCAGCTCGTTAGCCAGCTAACCGCTAGATTGTAACGTATTGTATTTACTGCTTTAATTACGACACGTGGAAGTCAAATTGTCATAGCAAATACATTCGATTAGAAATACGGCTTGTAAAGACCGAGGAGGTTTATTTAGTAGCCGGTCCAAAAGGTATAGACCTGCCTGTCTGCTTGCTGTGCTAACGTTGCTGTCCACCTCAAATAGCTTGCTAGCTAACTGCCTGAGCTAGCTAGCTAACATTAGCGGATGTTATTGCTGAATGAGATATCTAATTTGATAATTACAACTAATGTGCCACAGATATACAACATATACGCTCTCAACAACATTCAACATATCAACGAACCACAGTTGTAGCCAAATAACCAACAAAAAGACATTTTCCCGTACCGTATCCTCTATTTGTGTCTTTACGCCGGGCGTTGGCAGCTCCGCGCTAGGGGCTTCCCAGTCAACAGAACAGGGACACGTTGCGTGCTTCGATATGTACTACGTAATGACGTTAATCATTTTCACTACAACCAGGCTACCTATCTTGAACCGGGGCCAAAAACCAAATGGGTCAATATGGTCTGCGGTTTCAACATTGAAAAACACATAATTTGTGGTATTTAAGTACTGTAAATATATCTCAGCTGCAGCTTATAGGGCAGCTTGTAAATAGTTATTAATGTAACAGTTATCATTGTGTTCCACCCACATTGTATGGGCAATTACATTGTGTCCTCGTATTAATTCATCCAATAAAATCTTCAGTTATATAAAGCTTGACAAATGTAATACATTAAAAAGGTGTCTGCATTGAGAATGCACATGTAGGGAGTGTTAAAATGTGCTCAATACAAAATATTTGATTTGACTAAATCACTTTTCTGCTGCTTGAAAACCTTTTAACACCGTACCAAAGAGAGCACCAATACCTCACAACACTAAATATAACATTAAGGTAAAAGTCAGCACACAGGTTCATTAATTCTCCTATAGTCATTTTGCCTGTTCTACTTTACTTGGAGCTCTGAGTTGACCTACATAGGTACATTGCAATAATGTTGTCTGCCACTAGAAGGCTCACTAGCCATCCCAATAACCCAAATACCCATGTAAACAACTGAGGTTTTTTAAAATATTTAGTAGAATATGTTAAAATGCAGACAAGGTTGTAAGAAAGAAAATTTTATTCTCAAATCCATGTGGTAGAAAGAAACAATTACAATATTCATGTTGTATAAACACAAACATACTTAACACCATTCGCAAAAAACAAAACAAGAAGGGAAACATTTCTTTCTAGGAAAGGTAAGATTTGGAGGTGTCTCCATTGTCCTAGCTGGTCACACTCTGCAGCAAGGTAATGTTGTCCCCTTTCAACATGATCCTCCCTGGGTGAGACAAGTGGAGGTGGGTCAGAAGAGCAAGATGAAGGATGGAAATAGAAACAAAGCCAGTAATTGTCAATGAAACAATACCAAGTGTGCTGATATGCATGTGTTCAAAGCAATGCTTAAGAGAGACAAAGCTACAAAAACAATAAAAGTAGGTTACTCTTACCCAGTGGCTTTCTGTTCTTAGTCTTCATGTGGACCTCCTCCGCATCATCAAGAACTAGGTTCATGTACTCATCAAAACCCTAACAGAGAAAACAGTGAGCCACAAATTAGCTCCAATGCATTAACATTTTCATGTTCTTATCCAAAATGTCATTGTATTTTTCTATGAGGCTTGCTCTTCTTAGATTTACCAACAGTGCATAGATACAGCGAACACTCATAACTTTGAGAAGTATTTAAGCACATTTCACCAGTCCTATAGTGTGTGCATTTGCTTATGTGTGAAAATTAGTGAGCGAATGTAAAAAGATAAAAAAATAATAATATGGGGCCCATCACATCCACAGATTCACGGGGGTCCCACGCTCAGAGATTGGTTATCGAAATATATTCTCTTCTATCGCTTTGTCATTGGCAAAGAGCAGTGCACAAAACAGTCCGAAGCTGCTATCATTCCTAGACCGCACCGGCCATAGTTCTCACCGGTTAAAATGAGAAACGTCGCTTGCTGCGGGTCATATAAGCTGTCAATTAATTGTAAATCTGAGTAAATTAAGGACAGGCTAAAATGATCCTTGGATGCTCTCTGCAGTCACTTTCTTTACTCAGCCAAAGAGCATTTGTGACGAAAGAATTTTCACCTTGTAACATCACAGTTGCAAGTGGACCAAGTGTTTCTGTAGTCCAAACAACTCCAACTGTGACATCTCTTCTAAAACAAGTCCTCTTGCTTTTCACCGACTGTAAGACCCAGGCAGTCCCAGAGCATGCTTGGAAACGCCGGCCTCAGATTACTGATCATCTACAGTTGACTCGTTATGAATTGATATACTATAAATAAAATTGAAATACAGTGTGTTTACTACATCAGCAACAGATCACATGTAGAGAATTTTCAAAACTATTGTCTTAATAAAAACTGGAGACTGTACAAGCTGATATATGGGTCTGATAACATTTTAGGAAATCAGACCACAGTGTTTGTGTTGACTCATTAACTGTCCAGCTGCTCTCGTCCACTTTACAGGCGGGGAGCAGTTCATCTCGAACGAGCCCATTGTCCAGGTGTATTGAGCCAGCCTGGGTTGACTCAATAACAAGGTTTTCCTGAACTGCAACTGGACGGATTGTTAATCAGCTGTGATAATGCAACGCAGGGCAGCTGTCCACTGCACGTCGTGGGCTCGAACTCAGAGTCATCACAGGCAGGTTCTGATCTCAGGGAGCCATTGTCTTGGTGATAAGACAAGTGGCATCGTAACAACTAATAGAAGTGAAAATTCAGAATTTAAAGCTGCAGTAGAAAAAATGATTCTGAGAATTTGAGTAATTACAGTTTGGCATTATTGATCTTAAAAAGATCAATAATGCCAAACTGTTAAAATATGCTTTATTTTGCATTGACTAATGTGTAGATGGTGCACAGTTCAAACCTTTTTTCACTTTTTAAAAAATAAAAATTCAGAAATTTTCCTACACTAAATCTACAATGATCTTTGAATGTGGCAAATGTTATTCCATGTACAACAAAGATTTAGTGTGGAAGCAATTACATGATTTCTTTACACTACTGTATGCAGTAAAACGTTCGGCTCAATATTTGATTAATCAAAAATGTGAATGGTCAATTTGTGGATGACAGACTGAAGAGTAAGTTGCCCAAATTTGATGTCAATTGAAACAAACATGTGGGAGGAGATAGGTTTAAGAAGTTCTGCAGTTTTTGCAAAAAGTACAGTAATGGTCTTCAAAATTGCTACACGGTAACAGCAGAGTATTATTTTTGGCTCTATTGGGGCTACAGTTTGGCATACGTTGCAACACTGTAGCATGAACGGATGGTTTGTTAGGAGTTTTTAAAGTTTAGAATTAAAGTGGCTATTGTAGCTCCACTATCAGGACGTATAGCACACAAATTGCACTGATCCAGTTTAGCATAGGACTGGACTTATGTGCAAAGTTTGGTGAGTTTTTACGCATGGGAACATGGATTTCTTAGGAAGAATAATAAAGGCAAATACAATAGGGTCCACACAGCTTTTCCGGGACCTTAAATAACTGGGTTCATGCCATCCATCACACGCAAACCGCTTTCTCAATATTTAACAGTGCAGACATGGGCTGCATCTCATGGCCCTTATTTGATAGTGCCTTGAATTAACCAGAAGTTGATCTGTCCCTACTCGTTGAGTGCAGTCTTAAAATAGTTATTTCTACTGAGTACAGAATGCGCGGGGTTAAGACGGAAGGAAGGCAAGTGGAGTCAATTTAAGGACTATGAGATGCAGCTATGGTCTCAGAATCGCCTCCAGACTATTCAGCCAACATAATCTACTTACTAACTCTACCCTGCATTGGTCTTTCCCCATTGGTTAATAAAATGACTTTGGTGAAATCAAACTTCTTACTCATTTTGTATTCAAGTTCAACAAAAAAAGGACAAACACATTTAACTCACAATAATGCAGCCCTCTATCCGCATGTTCACCTGCTCGTACAACCACACCTGGATCCGTGAGCGCTGAGAATGAGGAGATCAAGGATTAGAATTCCATTTAAAATCACACATCATTAAAAAACGAATTAGTGTAATAATACGGGGGAGAGATTACTAAATACTTACATTTTGTAGATACCTGAAAATTAGGTTCTGATACATGGGGTCAAGGAAATTCACGGTTCAAATGCAAACACATTGACACATGATACATATCTTCAACATAAAAGGGTAATGGTACATAACGTTACATGACTAGCGTTACTGACAATGTTGCCTGATGGCATTTCAGACTTTTCTCACGCATAAAGTAAACAAGCCAAGTAAAAGAGATACGAGCCAAAATTAACTGCAACTTACTTAGCATTGGGCTATTGATCTAGCAATGCAAGGAGCAATTTAGGTAGAGTATATGTAAGGGAAGCCACATAATGTAGAGTACCAGCATTGTTGAATGTGGTTTAGCATGCTATGGTATCGTTAACGTAACGTTACAGCGGCTACGTCTACACACCGGTCATTTGAGTGCGTTTCAAATACTAATTGCAAAGGTATTTCAAATAAAGACAAACAACCTGCTTGTAATAAGTACTTAGCACGCCGTATGGCTCTGTTAAAACTCTCCCCTCGTTCATAGCATGGGAGACGAATGGCTAACGTTAGCTAGCAAGCTAATGAGAAAGGTTAGCCTAGCTGCTAACTCATAGTAGCAAACAATTCAACGGTGTCTTTCATTTATTGAAATAAAAAGGATACAATGGGCTGCACCATAACCTTCTGCACCTTCTGTCCTTGTCCCCTGTACGCCATTCTTCAAAGAAAAATACCAGCGGTAGGTATATGTTAAAAAATTGCACTTTTGTGAAGAGTGCACCGCAACGAAAGACTCACGTTGTGAGGTTGCTTTAATGGCGGGTTCCTTCACAGACAGTCAAGGAAAGATCCTTCCGCGCATGGATGTGTTATAAGCTTCCGCGTACGAGTGGAAGATTTAACATCATGTGAAATAGCGCCCCTGCATGTAGGAGGCCATTACTGCACCCAAGTGTTGCTCCACAAACAATATTTGTGCATTTGGGTGCACACGCATGTAGGCTAATAAATATGTGAAGCTGACAATAAGATCAAGAACCACAGATTCACAGAAATAGACTTGCTTATAGGAGTTTTTTTATATGACTGTTACATAAAGAAAGAAATGTTAGAAAACAAAAGTCTTGAGAAGAGTCGTTGTTTACTCATGGTAGCCCACGCTGTCTGGAAGAGCCATTGCTACAGTATGTGGCCCAGCCAAGAAAGCTCCAAATCCACCATCAAAGCAAAACTGTCTGTTTGACACAAAACCATTGTCAATATCTATGCAACCATACTTTTATTCAAAGTTATTAGCCAATGGTCATTTTAGGTCCTATTCTTTGTTGGTAGAGGGGCAAAATGTGTGCTTTCCAAAATGTCCAAAATCCTTTATAATCATGAAACTTTTGATTTTGAGGTGCTCAAAACATTTCTTTAACTCAAAATGACAAATACAGTACACTACATTCTTTGGCTTTTAACTCCATGTGAGTTGTGTGGTCCTCTGAGGTCTCTTATTGTTTTACTGTATTTTAGTATTTATTCATTTTATCTATGTTTTCATTTTTTTTAAACTTGATGCTCTTATTTTGTTTTTACAATATTTTAGATTAATTTGTTTTGTATGTTTGAGTTTTCTGTGCAGCACTTTGGTAACCTTGTGTTTGTAAAATGTGCTATACAAATAAAGTGGACTGGATTGGATTGCCTTGTTTTTTTTACTTTACACAGGCTCTCATGCAGGGTGAATCTACCACTTGGTCCTTGCATCCTTACATTAGTGGATTTAAGAACTGTTCAGGTCATTTTAATTTAATTTCATTGTCATTTTGACACCGTATGCATTTATTATTCATCTCATATTACTATGTTGGTTTTAGGATTGCCTGAAGGGATTTTTAGTTTGCTTGTCTTTTGACAGCCGTGGCCGGATTCATCCACCAGGTGGCCCCCTCGGGTAGATAGAAAACCTGGAGAATATATGTGGATACTATTCTGAGTAAAATAAGAAAGACGCACTTGCTGGCCCAGCACCAATATGACATGCCCTGTGCATGATATCCCCACACAACTTTCCATAACTATTGGAAAGTTTAAAACCAGTAGAGTGGAGGCTGTTACAGCTGCACATTAACAGTTTCCTGACGACATGATCTAATGTCAGACATGTTGCTGTAATGTTCATGTGGCCAAAACTTGTTACCATGTTTATGGTTTTATGAACCTGTAATTAACATAAGTAATGCTGTAGAAAAAAAGCCTTAATAATAATTTAATTTTACAAGCACCTCAATAAATGGAAGTAGTGAATGTTATCAATTACACAATACTCAAAACATTGTAATATAACTAAATTAAAACTTGTTACTTACGGAGCCAGATATGTTTCCTTATTACATGCGAGAAAACAAATGATCTGAGAGAAGAAAAAAAATTGAGATAAAAAGTTATAACACTGATAGCAAAAAAGCAATTTGTGAGAGAAAAAAATATTTGAGAGAAAAAGTTTTCATACCAATAGCAAAAAATAATAACATTTAAGACTAAAAAAGATAAATTAGAAATTAGAAATTTTAAAAATTATTTCTGAGAAAATAAAATCTCTCTAAAAATACTTGTTAAACTCTCAAATATGTATTTTTTGCTATCAGTGTTTAGCGCTCTACCACTGAGCCACAGCCACCCCTGACTCTACTATATAGTCTCTATCTGTATATATCAGAGAAATCCACACTGGACAAGTGTAAACAATGAAGATGGGGGTGCCTGGGTAGCTCAGCCGGTAGAGCAGGCGCCCATCTGCAGAGGCTTAGACCTCGATGCAGCGGCTTAGGGTTGCTGCATGTCTTCCCCTCTCTCTCTTTCCCTTACGGCTGGCCTGGCTAAAATGCCCAAAAATTATCTGTTAAAAAAAAACAAGAAGATGCATGCTGATTGCAAACAAAATTAATGACACCTTCATTTTTGGTGTTTGCACCTCTGATAAATGCAATGAAAAGAAATAAAAAAATTGGTGTGACATATATACATATATATATATATATATATATATATATATATATATTTATATATATATATATTACATCAACCCCATAGCCCCCATAAAAGTTCCATTAATAATGAGATGTGATAAATTACTGAGTATGCAAGTATGAAGAAAATGAAGGATTTTTACTTTTGTCTTTTCAAAGTTTCCTGTTTAGCAGATGCTATAGACTATATAAATATAAATATTTGATTAAGTTAAGTATTGATTGAGTTGATTTGAATATGCTATATATGCTCATGTATGCTATGCTATATATTTATACATGCTATATAAATCAACATGTCCCGGACGTTACCCAGATGTTGGCCTCTAGAGGGTGCTGTGTCATGTCAAACGTTACAGCAGGCGCTGGTCTGTCTGAACTGAACTGTTTTGTAAAGTTAACAGCAGTTTCTCTGGACCATAAGACGATAAATGGAAATCCCAAAAGATTGGGCATTTTTCTCTTGCATAGAGCATTTTTAGATTAAGCTTTCAGAAAAACAACCTCTCCTTTAATTTTTTTTATCTCAGAAACACCACAGTTGAAACACTGTTGTGTTGTGTTGTGCCAAGAAGAAAACCTTTATGTCTGTTGCCACCTACCTTGTGACAATCAGCCTGCACATAACCATAATTGGCCAAGGTATTCCCTCTGATATTTATAGATGGTATTATATAAAACAGGATTGGTCATTTCTCTGTTGTGCACAATACACCTGTAACATGATGAGCTGAATTAGGGAGGCCAGCCTTCAGTGTGCAGTTAACAATAGTATTAATAACATACAACGCAGGCTTGTGCCCCTGCTCAGAAAAGAAAGTGTGACAGAAATTAGCAGCCGAGGACAGACAAGAGTCTGCAAGTGGGGGGAAAGAGAAGACGCAAGGAGCCTCGGTGGCGCGGGCAGAGGTGTCACCTTTCAGGGCAGGGACCCCTCGGCCGCATCTTAAAAGGCAGGGCTGCTGCAGCTTGTGGTGGCGTGCGTCGTTCATCGGGCATCGCTGTCAAGTGCCACATGCTTGTCTTTGTGCTATGAGAACAGGAATGGGCTGCTGACTCCCAATGCCACATGCCTGCTTGCATTCCCAAGGAAGACTGAGAGAAGGGAGACACTGGCACTCCAGCTGGCTGCCACAGAGGCCCTGGAGTCAAAATAACAATGAGGAGGCTAGTGTTAACATGCTCACATGAGTGTGTGTGTGTGTATGTGTGTGTGTGTGTGTGTGTGTGTGGGGGGGGGGCTCAAACCGCCACCATGGACTTGTTCACAGTCAAGGTCATGTGTGCATCTTCTGATATCTGCCAGGGAAAGTGGGAACTTTGGCATAATTATACAATTTTAGAAGGATAAAATATAACAATTCCAGGCATTTAGATGAAAAGTACAGGATTGACATCATAAGAATTACCACAAGTATAAATTCCCCCTTTTCCACTTTTTTATTTGATCATTTATTAATTTGGTTGTAGAGGGAAAAAAACATGTTTTTATGTTTTTTGTCTATTTTGTATGAGAGAGGAGTCTGAATGAGCCTAAAGCCTTGGGCTTCTTTCCTCTCCTGCACTGAAATTGCAAGTCACTACAGAACACCATAGACAACACTATAAAACTTCTATAAATAGGAACATTTACACACACGCACACACACACAAACACACACACAAACAGGATGCCCTGCCATTACTTGGCATGTATGTTCTCTATCTTTTCCCATTTCTACGCCTGTCTTTCCTACCCTCTCTTTCCTCGTCTGACCCAGCCAAAGGAATTGCCCTGGTTAGATCAACCTCCTCTCTGAATCACTTCCTGTTCCTGTTGGTGGTTATTGTTCTGAGGGGAAGGGAAAGCAGACGGGATGGGGAAGAAAGAAGAGGTGGGGTGGGTTGGCGGGTTCTTTGTTTCACTATCTGCCTCACCTGCCTGACCCCCACCTGACAGACTTGACCCCTGCAGGCCTGGTAGAGCCAGCCAGACAACCCGCTGGCTGTCTGTTTCCTGCCTCGCTGACTGACAGGATATTCATAGCGTGCTTGGAACAGTTGGAGTTAGACTGCGAGTCTGAGCCAGTGTTACCCTTTCTCCATAAAAAATGATATGTTTTTTATGTTACTTAATATAGATAGGAGGATACAATTCTGGAGGAAACACAGGGAATATACTTAATAGGAATGAAAGGTTACATTTAAAGTTGTGCAACGTTTTGCCTTAAGTCAAGAAGAATGCTGTTACTTACAACCTTCCCGTTTGACCCATTTTCAAAAAGTTAGTAATATCAGAAATTACATTAAACAACAAAAAGTAACGTGGAGGTTCTCTACAACACTCTTCACAAGTAAAATAAATGATCTATTCCCTACTTTAATTTAATGTGAGTGTTTTATTTAATTTCTTAGCATTTGAAAAAAAAGACGATGAAAGAAGGTTGAAAAAAGCTTAAAAAATGTCGGGAAAAGCATAAAAAATGCAGGAAAAGTACCACAAAAAATGTCAAAAAGCGCAGAAAACAATCGACAAAAACTTTACAGAAAGACTTGGACAAAAACGACAAGAAACTTCAAAATGTTGACTCAGTAAAACCAAAGGTTGCACGGTCGACCTGAAGAAAACACTAGGGTCAAGTCGTCGTGGTGTGTTGTCTGAGGGTAACTGATGCCCACACATTGCATTGAGAGGACAGAGAGCACCTGTTTGCATTGTTTGGCTCAGTTTGTCTTTCTTTATACCTTTACTTACATTCTTGTTTCTTCTCACTCGATTCCTTTAATCATTGCCGAGGCAAGCTTGCAATGTTTTGGACTGTCTGCTCGACCTAATTGGATTTTAACATACACCAAACATACAGTAGGCCTGTCTAGGCTACGGGCAGAACATTGCGTGTTGTTTCAGGAGGGAAAGAATGGCTTTTGTTGTGGACTTGCTTTACTGCTCGGGTCCTCACTAAGACCAAGAGACTGGATCACATCACTCCAGTTCTGAAGTCTTTACACTGGCTTCCTGTGTCTCAAAGAATTGATTTTAAAATACTTTTGCTAGTTTATAAATCACTCAATGGTTTAGGGCCAAAATACATTTCTGATCTGCTACTACACTATGACCCCCCCAGACCTCTCAGGTGGTCTGGGACAGGTCTGCTTTCTGTCCCCAGAGTCAGAACCAAACGGATATTCCTCATATCTGGAATAAACTCCCAGAACCCTGTAGATCCGCTGCTACTCTCAGTTCTTTTAAATCAAGGATGAAGACCTTTCTTTTTGATGTTGCCTTTCTTTAAATGACTGCTCATTTCTTTAATGTTTAATTTCTTATCCTGCACTGTAACTTTTATTCTTGTGTTTTATGTGTCTTAATGTTCTTATTTTTAACTGTTTATTCACAGTTTTATCTGTTTTTATTTTTCAACTGTTTTTTAACTGATTTTGTGTAAAGCACTTTGAATTGCCCTGTTGCTGAAATGTGCTCTACAAATAAAGCTGCCTTGCCTTACTCTGAGCTCGAGGAGAGACTTCACTCGCTCGTTGGCTGCAGTTCAGATCCACTCATGGCCGTCTGATTGCTGCGATTCACTGGCTCACGCGAGAACTCACCAGTCATCGACAACCAGTGTTGTGTGCAACTAGTAACAGTAACGTTTCTCAGGTAAAAAGAAGTGTAACGCTGGTTCAAGTCCCAGTGCGGACCAAAGTACGGAGTGTGGATTGGTAGATGGAGAGATGCTGGTTCACCTCTTAGGCACTGCCAGGTGATCTTGAGCAAGGCGCCACCCCCAACCGTTCAGGGCGCTGGTCTAGCACTGGCAGCCCCCTCACTCTGACATCTCTCCATTTGTGCATGAATAGGTCTTGAGCATGTGTGTGTGTGTGTTTTTCAGGCCTGTGTGTAGTGATTAACAAAACAGTGTTAATTGTAATTTCCCCTCTGGGGATCAATAAACAGTATAAATTATTAAATAATTATTTTTAAAAAACGCGCTGGGCTCGTTCACAATGCCGTCACTCTGTGAGTAGAGAATCCAGTCTGCAGTGTAGTTTGGACACTTCACTGATAAACCATAGATATTTTTTTTTTTTTTTTTTTTTTTTTAATATTAACGTCATTCTCTGCCAGAGAGGCCTGCTTTTAAAAGTCACATAAAATTAAAAAGTTACTTTCCATAGGGGGGAACTAAGTAAAGTGGCTGATTACTTTTTTAAGAAGTGACGAGTAGCGAGCAAACACTGTTTTTAAAATTAACTTCCCCAACACCGTTTGGAACTCATGAGTCCTCGGGCGAGTCCTGGTCCGCAAGCTTCCGGCTCTGAGTCTGCGGGTCAGGAAGTTCCTATTAACCCGTCTCGGACTGTCTCTCTGCTCACTCAGTCGCTTGAGTTGACTTGTGGAGTTGTCGTTGCCTTCGAAATTTTAAGTCATAAAGCTTTTTGCAGCTAAGACGGCTAGGACTAGTAGTAGCTAATGTTGGAAGAGGTTAGTGTGTGGCGCTGTCATCATTTCAGATTGAGACTCTCGCCTCTTGAGTTAACTTAAAGAGTCGGGTGGAAGATTCGAGTGAATCACGACTCAAACAGGTTTACTTCTCATCTCCACTCTGGCCAGGCCCATTTGACACACCTGCATACAGTATCTGCTCAAACAAGTGGACTAAATTAAAGTATTATTAATACCAAGTTTTGGGATAACACAAGTTAAACATGCATGAATATATCCAGCTCTCGGGTTATTAATGCTGCATATAAATATAAATGCATTCATTTTTATTAACAACTTAACAATTTATTTTATTTAGGTAAGAAAGTAAGCAGAGTTTGAACTTCTCTATCTTGTCTCCCACCTCTGTGCCAGTGTGGCCGTCCGGAACAAATAAGTAAATTAGATTTTCCACCTGGTGCCAAGATAGTGAAACGGCGTCCTGGAGTCCTTGTAAAGTAACTGATGGTAATGTAGGGCTGGCTACGCGCAAACCCACTAATTGGAATGGTTGTACGGGTATTTAGGTATGCGGGTTGAATGGTGGTCGTCTCGCTCCCCCCTAGCACCTGTGAGCGGACAAACCACGCTTCCACCTTTGGAGCCGCCGGCCTCAGCCCCGCAAAGGATCCTGTGAGACCAGGTCTCACGATGTAACGAATTGCAGGAACCGGCTAACAAGGTAGCGATGGGGTTTTTCACAATACCGTCATGGCTGAGTTGGTAAAAAAGAAACAGAAAGCTAGGAAAGCATTGTCAGAAGAACAGAGAGAGAGGAAACGGCAGACTGAGTCAGATACAAGCAAACATAGGAGCTGCCCAATATCTTTTCCAAAGCTGTGGGGGGCACTCTGTAGAGAAATCTGTAGGTGGGATCTATAGAGAAACCTCTAGGGGGCGCTCTGTAGAGAAATCTGTCGGGGGGGCTCTATAGAGAAACCTGTAGGGGGAGCTCTATAGAGGAACCTGTAGGGGGGCTCTATAGACAAAACCTGTAGGGGAGCTCTATAGAGAAACCTGTAGGGGGGCTCTATAGAGAAACCTGTAGGGGAGCTCTATAGAGAAACCTGTAGGGGGCGTTCTATTGAGAATCCTGTAGGGGAGCTCTATAGAGAAACCTGTAGGGGGCATTCTATAGAGAAACCTGTTGGGGAGCTCTATGGAGAAACCTGTAGGGGGGGCTCTATAGAGAAACCTCTAGGGGGCTCTTTAGAGAAACCTCTAGGGGGCTCTATAGAGAAACCTGTAGGGGGCGTTCTAAAGAGAAATCTGTAGGGGGTGCTCTATAGAGCAACCTGTAGGGGGGGCTTTATAGAGAAAATAACCAAGAAAACAACGAAGAAATGCTCAAAACTGCACAGCGTCCCTTTAAAGAAATTGAATGTCTATATCTAGAGGCTGCCTGAATCAAAGAGCAGTAGCACCCATTTTGTCCCAAAATACGTTGAAATGGAAAAAAGTCACTGACTTTGAGTTAGAGCAAGTGGTATTGTGACTGCGGGTTGTTCCAACCTGTATGTGACTCCTCTACCCTATTCACACACCTATTCATGCTCAGTGTGACACACAGGTCTGTATGGTGCTGTTCTCGCCAGTCGATGGTATCACTCACGGAAGTGATAGCAGTCAGTTAGCCCTTAACAAGCATGATTACTGACATGTTTATTCTTTTTATTCAAAGTAGACAATCGGTTTGTTTTCAGTGCAGGTTGGAGTGGAGTTTTTGCTCTGCCCTGTGATGGAGAAAGCAATTATAGAAGCATGTGCAATCATGTTTTTTTGTCTGCGCCCAAACTTCATATATGGAGTTAACTGATCTGAGTCAGGCCCAATTCTCTCTGACTGTGCTCCTTCAATTCACTGCTTAAATTTCTCAGTCAAAAGTCAAATTATTAGATGCTGCAAAACCAGGTTATGGTTTGTGGCGTGTCGCCTCGCAGCATGTTTTCATGTACTATATTTACTCTGTTTACGCTCAAAACCCCTCCCTAATGTTATCATCTAATGACATTGAAATCACAATCCTGTATTTTAGATTTTCACGTTTCAATTTTTGATTAATGAAAATATACAATCCTTTGTCTCTTCATGAAACCTACTGGGAGTGAAAAAGGATTAATGCACAGCTTCAAGTAAAGCAGATTGTTTTTGTGAATTCATGCAAAGATCTTACTTCCTCGGTAAGGTGGCTGTAATTGTCGGGAACAATTAGGGAATAAAGTGGTGAGGTCCTCTGTGGCCTAAGGTCGAGAAAAGCTTGACAACTGCTGAGATGTAACAACATTCTCCATGTAAATAAAAGAAGCCTAATTGGCAGCAAATTCAAATTCACCTGACCAGTATATTTGCTATCCATAAAATTGTGATGATGATGACGATGATGATAATAAACGATGATAATAACATATGAAGGTCTTTTGAATGTAAACTGAGTACTTTGATAGTACTTTAAAATTCAATTCAAGTGTGTTTAGTCAAATCTTAACAGACAATACACATTACATATTGGGTAGTTCTAGACCAGGGGTTCCCAAAACTTTCAGCCTACGACCCCCAAAGTGACGGTGCAAGTGACTAGTGACCCCCCCACTATAAACGTATGTAAACATTATATAACATTATATATATAAGCACGCACTATAGGCGTGAAAATCAAAAGAGCTGTTCCCTTTTTATTTATTTGCTTGGTTTTATTTCAAATTCAACCACTAGTTTTATCTTGTGTTAAAGTCATGGCTAACATATGCTATTTCTAATCGTTTTTAAATTTTTGTTTTATTTCTGGAAATCAACTTGCTACCCCCCCCTCTCTGGCTCGCGACCCCCCTGTGGGAATCACTGTTCTAGACCACACTCTATAACTTGCTCTGACCCAACAATTACCCCAAGAGCATTTGGTGCGACGGTGGCAAGAAATAAATTCCTGTTAAAAATATGGGCTAACGCTGTGAGGTGACACACCACAAACCCTAACCTGGTTTTGCAGCATCTACTGATGGAAGAATAAGCAGTAAATTGAAGTAGGACAGTCAGAGATATAATTATGACTCGCACAAGTTAACGCCATATGTGAAGTTTGGGCGCAGAAAATAAAAACATGATTACACATGCTTCTATAATTGCTTTCTACATTACAGGGCAGAGAAATAACTCCACTCCAACCTGCACTAAAGCTAAATGAATTTTTGACTTTGAATAAAGGGAAAAACACGTTAGTAATCATGCTTGTTAAACCCTAACTGACTGCCATCACCTCCGTGAGTGATCCCTTCGCCCAGACAGTCACACTGAGCATGAATACGTGCATGAATAGGTTTATGAAACCTACAGAACAGGGGTGGGGGAGTAAAGGTGGTCGTTAAGTGAGGCTGTTTTTTTTTTGTTGATTTGTGCAAAGCTGCAAGCTTCTTAATAAAAGGTGGCTGTGCTTTCCAAAAACAAAAGAGAATAGAGAATAGAGAGGTGAAGTTCTTTGTGACCTAAGGTGTGAGGAAAGCTTGACAGCTGCTGAGATGTAAGAAAATTCTCTATGTTAATGAAAGAAGTAAAACCTCCTACTAATTCAAATACCTGTAACCAGCATGCTCTTCTCCACATCTGCAGCAGCTCACTGTGATGGTTAGGCTTTGGAAATGTTGCTTACTGGTTGCTGTTAAGGGGAATCCACTATACATATACAACTATACATCTATGTTGCATGTGGTTGGGTCATCAAACCTGTTTGTTTTGGGTGGTGAATGCGTCTTTTTTTAATTTCAATGTGCCTGTATATGTTTGAGTTCTGACCTTTTTTTCTTGAATGGGTAATGCCAGAATCAGTGACAATCAATTAATGACATCTGACAGGGGATTGCCAGATTGGTCACATGAACCATGCCAGGCCTTAGCACAGCAGAAAGAGGAAAAAAAAACATGTTTCCAACTCGTTCACACTTTCTCCGTCAAACAATTCATTCAATGGCCACAGCCTCGGACTTGCTCATGTGGTTCTTATCTTGTTTTAACAGAACCACTGAGATGCACAATACATTTATTTCCCCTCCAATTAACACGGTGAATAATACGCAGGTCTGATAAGGGCTTTTTTTTGTTCCAAACAGTGTTTGTGAAACCGAGGAAATGTGGAGGCATTTTTCATTGTGAGGTTGTTTGGCTGTAACACTGGGGATCTGATGAACATGTCAGCCAAAGCTGCTCCAGAAGGGGCAGAGGTCAGTGAGCAGAGGCACTGAGAGGGGAGAGCGGAAAGTGAAAATATACTGTATTAAAGTTGAAATACTTGGGATGAAAGTCGGAATTTATGGGGGGAAACTTGAGAATATTGAATGAATCTGACGTCATCAGGGGGCTGGTGCCATCTCCTGTTTTTTGGATATGATTAGTCTGTATGGATTTTGCTGCAACAAGCGTGATGCTACAAACAAGTCAGCACGAAATCCATTATCAGCAGTACGAAGTAATCAAGAGACAATTACCACCCTGTTGAATGCCTCTCTCACACACACACACACACACACACACACACACACACTTATATACTACAATGGAACAGCATCAGGTTCAGTGGCTTGCCCAAAGACATTTCAACACGAAGACTTCAGGGGCCAGGGATCAAACCACCGCCCTTAAAGGTGCACAGCCTCCCAAAACTGTTTTTGATTGCATTATTTGAAATATGTGAGGTCCACATGTGTTTATGTTATGTTGCGAATGTGAAAATAAACTGCTACCTCCTCTGTCAGCTCTAGCCACTGAAAAGAAATAAGAGTAGAAATCAGGCCAATTACAACAGCTGATCAATCTGATGTCATTTTATCTGAGCTCATTACTATTCATGAGCTAGCCCAGTTGCGCTGGGTAATGGGAGCTAGCTGACAGCCAGGCTCTCGTTGGCTAGTTGTTAGCCAATCAGAGTCCAGCAGTTGAACATTATTGAGAACTGGCACAAATTGAGTCTTCCCGCAGGCTTTCTATATCACACTAGAATGGCTTGAAACAAGGCAACCAAGGCGTTTGTTTCCACAAAAAGTCTATGGTAGAACTTCAGACATTATCACAAAGTAATGAACTTTGTGTGGCAGGGCACCTTTAACATTATATTTCATTTCTATATTTGACTTCTGTGCTTTTGTGTGTATCTCTTAAATTTTCATTTGTACTTGTACTTCTTGTTATACATATTGTATGAACATTGTTAGAGGGAGCCTGAGAACAAAGAAAAGGTGTCGAACGGCTGCTCCACTGTTATTGCATCCGTCAAATAAAGAGTTTTGAATGACAACAGCTCCATTACAGTCAATCATCACTCAATTTCTCACTACACACAATGGTACTGACTACCTGCAGCCTGAAGTGGACAAGGCAAAAGAAGTGGTTATTAGCATATCAAAAAATTGGACTCATCATAGACAATGAACTCAGTTTCGATCAACACATCACTGACATCCATGAATGATGTCAGCAGTAACCTCAGAGCACTGTCTGCTGTCCCCCCTTCTGTTGTTGCTGGACAAGGACATAATCCACCCTGCTGCACTGCTCCCCTGCTTCTTCACCAGGTTGCAGTTGTTTTTTCAATTACTTAAGCACAATTCTGAAAACAAGGCCTGTTTTTTTCATACCCCAAAGTAGCACAACACCTCAGATCATTTGCAAAATGGAACAATTTTGTCAAAAGTAGACAATGTTTTAAATAAAAAACTTATTTTTGTTGCCATAACATAAACCCAATCATCACATGGTCAGATTCTGTTTGACTGAGTTAAACACTCCTGTGCTCAACCTAAAACACTTTTAGCATTTAGTGTAAAAATATATTCACTTCACCACATGACATTAATTCTGCAGACTAATGAAAATATAGATTTCTTTTTAAGTCAGTCAATTCTGAACATTTCAACAAAACATATTCCAGTTTTCATACAGTATTACTCAACGTACCATTGTACTGTAAGCTTACAATAATACTGTAACATAAATTACATATCAAGTTTAGTACCAAATAAAAAAAAACTAAAAAGAAAACTAAAAGTCTCTCTGCCTAGCCGGATCTGAAACATCACAGGCTATATTTTCATTTGCACGGCAACGTGATTGTAAAGACCAATCCACATTTGTATGGACGCTGCTTCAATTTGATCACATGCTTCCTCCATAGCTTGAATGAGGGCCATCTGGACATCGGGCCGGAGATCATAAACCTTCCACCGCCATCCTGAGAAGAACTCCTTGTTGGGTTTAGGATAGGGAATATGGTGGAATGTTACTAAACTGTAAATTGCGGGTGTGGATAAAAGCAGTATTGGACCTGAGCAGAAGAATGGAACGCTAAACTGTCCCAACAACAATCTATTGCATCTGGTCCCTTCAGTCTGCTGCTGGGATAATATTATGAAATCTCTCAAAAAAATGTAAGAATGAGTTCAGTGTTGTAAGGACCCAAGTTGGCATGGCTGTGGAGGACCCCATTCTGTGTAATGGCAGCACAAAGGGTAATTTACCCCCCATGTTGCCCTGGTGCATTTAAAATAGCCCTATGGCCAGTGATGTTTCTTCCCCTTCTTCTCACTGTTGTCAGGTTAAATTCAGTCTCATCAATGCATATAAACATTCTTCAACATCTTTGGTGTTCTTGACATTAAATCCTATGTTGGCCAAACAAAATACATGTTGTTTTCTGTAAAATGATACAGGAATGGATAACCAAAACGGTAAATATAGTACATGCAGTAAACTATGGATTATCTGTTGACAGAAGATACGTTTCTCAGCTGTACTATTGATGCCGCCCTGTTCCTGCTTAGGTTAGGCTGTTCTCTCGGTACAGACTCCCATTTATTCCATGGTAAACAATTGTAGCACACATTTTTATACACAGATTTGATTGTCTTCTTTTTTGTGCGTGTCCCACCCCTCCTCCAGGTCTTCCTCTCATTCTTCCTCTTCCTTTTCCTCTACCTTGGCCTCTTCCTCCACGTTGTTCTCTCCAGATTCCCCCTCTCATCCGCACTGTTCCTCTTCTTCTGACACCGTCCATTTTTGTTGAAGACAGGTGAACTTACCTGCTTCATTTTATATAGTTCTTAAACCTAAATTTCTGTGTCTACAATTAACCAGTGGCGTGTTTGCGCACCTGGTGGCTGTGTTTAACCCATTGGTTCATGGGTGTGTTCATTTGATAGCCTTTGCTTTGAAATTGCAAGGAAATGACATCATGATATATTTCTGTGTCAAATGCATACAACTGTGTTTAGTATTTCGCAAATCACTGTGTGTATTTTTTTTGTAAAAAGTGCGAGGCTGACATTGTGCTTATAGTGGTGCACATCTGGCCCAATGTTTTCATAATTGTCTAATTGTTTTAAGTTCAGTGTGTGAACAATCATCAAAAACTGTTTCTCTTCCTTCCACCTCCTCCTCCTCCTCCTCCTCCTTCTTGTTGTCGTCCCCTGTCTCTCCTTCCTCCTCCCCTTGCTCTCTGTCTATTGTTGGCATCCATTGTTTAAAACAGGTAATCTGACCTTTGACCTATGCAGAGACCTACACTAAAGCAGTGATTGGCTGAACAGTGTTCAGTTAAGTGAATGTTAAGAAAGATAAGTAATGTGTTTCCAGCTGCGACAACAGAGTGAAAGGCTGAGAAATAGCTTATGAGTTTGGAGATTTGGTGTGTAGTTTTGCACTTTGAGTGAGAAGTTTCAAAAATCTTGTGACATGTAAAGATTTGGTGTGAAAAAACTGTAAAAAGCTTCACGTGAGACATAAAAAGAAAAAACATTCAAATAGCTACCGGATTTATGCATGTAATTACCACTGTTGAATCATTAGAAAACAAAGTGTGAGCCATGTTAAGGGCTTCCATGTCAAATTCTCATTCCACATTCCAATATATCTTACAATAAATGACTCAAGTGCGCTGGTGTCTGCCTCGTTCTTGCGTATTTCTTTAAGAGAATACAGGGCCGATATGTGTGTGTGCGTGGGAAGTGTGTGATAGACCAAGTGAAGCTAGGTTTAAGGTAGCCGCTGTGTTCTTGGCGCAAGGTGTGCGCACAATCAAATGACGCCCCCGCTGCTTTAGTTTCCAGCGTGAAGGCTCCGCAATCTGTCACATGCACTTCTGAATTTTTGTTACTACGCACCCACCACACGCGCTACATTTTTAGTTCAACATGGTTGGCTGGGAAGGTTCGACTCTACAAACATCTTCCTCATGTGCAGACCACAGGGAGTCAAACAGCTTCAGATATATGTTCAGAGAGAGACACCACACTGGGAAAAGAAGAAACATTTTGCTGGAGCGTGTGGAAACACATGAGAGATAGTTTTGTCAAAGCTTAAAAACAACTTAACGGAAAGAGTTTTTAACAGTGTTAAAGGCAGACAGTCATTTTGATTTGGAGATAAACCACAGTCATGTTAATGATTAGATTAGATAATTGTATGTTTCGTGGTACGTCAGTGTTGTAATAGATGTGTGTAATGGATGTAAAGGCCTACTGTTACCAAGCATGTTGTCGGCATAACGAGTCATACACGATAAAAGTCAAGTCAGACCGGCTTTGGTCGAGTGCAGTTGTTCGTAGCGCGTGCTCAGATTTAAACGGTTTAGGACATAACGTGTCATACTGAAATTTGTGAAATCCATGAAATATTAAACTTTTCTAATTACAAACAATAACATAAGATGGGAATCATTAAACAAACGTTGTAGCTATCTATGATTGTTTGATTGCTAACGTTAGCTCAAAACGCCATTTAACTGACAGCCTTTGTTACTGTGTTGACATTACAGAAGTCTCTCGTTAGCAACTTGTATGCTACTTGTTGCAAAATGATGCATGCGCGACTCAAATCTGCACTCACCTCACATTGGGCAGTGACACCGCTCTCTTCATCTCTACTACTTCTTGCTTACTCACAGTTCATTTTGTTTGTACGCCCTCTGGTGTTTCAGAGAATACTGCAACAAACAATACGTTGAGCATTAACGTCTCCGGGCAAGCTCGTGATTGGGATTAGCTTCGGAGCGAGTACCAACTCTGGAGGCGTGGACGGAAAAACAAAGTGTTTCTCCTGTGAATTTTGACCACAGTGGGAACATAGCAGGATAAGTTAACCCTCTCCTTGAGGTCATATTGTTCACTGAGAAGGAGAACCAGGAAATGAGTAGGGGGAGATGCGTCAACTGCGACCATGGCCAAGCAGATCAATCACAGTTGTTGGGGTCTGCGTTGCTGCAACGTGTAGTTGAATGTTTTGAGAGGTGCGCATCAGGCTAAGGCGTATGGGCCGTATCTACACACCTACGTACGTACCTACGGGGGGGATTTAACACAGGACCATTCATTGGGCTACAGCCATGCTAGGAGCTCTGTTATGCTGCGTTCCAGACACAGTCTTTAGCATGTAAGTTACGACCATAAGTCATAGCTCATGACTTAGTAGCGTTCAAGGCAAAGTCATGACAAACCCTTCTAGCTAAAATTAGCTAGCGGCTACCTAACGTTGATGTGAGCTATAGCTTAATTATCTTCACCATCTTAGTTTAGCATGTTAGCATGCTAAATTCAGCTAATTACCACACAACTTAAACAGCATCCAATGGGAAGGGCAGTAGTTTTGCAGGTATTTGCCAATTAACCTAAGCATTGAATACATTTTGACCTGACTGCGGCGCCAGATGACAGAGCACCAAAGTTATTGCAATTTAATATGAGGAGAGGTAAAATATCCGACAGATGTAACACCCAACCACATTTGGCCGACAGCCCAATCGTCTGGGCCAGACAGTCACATAGCTCTTGGTTATTTTTGTTTAAGATCGTACTTAAAAATATGTCAATTGTCAAGTGGCCCACCAGTATAACTCCCAGCGCTCTAGATGGCCAGTCCGTCATTGTCTGGGATCCATGCATGTTTGTGCAAATTGTTGATATATTCACAGAATAAGTGAAAACTTCTGGGGATCAGGAATGTCTGTACAGAAATGAATCAATGGTAGATATGGAGATATTTCAATCTGGACCAAAGTGGTGAACCTACCAACCAACAGAACGATATTGCCATCCTGAAAAACATTTTAACAATAAGGGTAATGGATAACACAGTCTTTTAATCAATTTTTATGCTGTACAGAAATGAATGGAATCCACTGACTGGAATTCAAATTTCGAACACAAAAGATTTAGCAGTATGCATGCTCACTTTAATATTTTAGGAATACATTTAATGCACTAGCTTAGTGAGTTTGAAGAGAAGATACCACTCCGTCTCCCCCACTCTCTCAATGTTATTACACTTTGTTTTTTGTACGGATTAAACACAAATATATCACATAATCAGTGAGCTTTATAGGTGCCACTAGTTAGTTAGCTAACCGCTGTTGCTCCATGTGGTATCCATCTTCTCATATAACTCTCAGCAAGAAAGTGAAGTAAGCATATTTTTCAATACGTTCCTTTTTCTTTGAAGATTAGTTTAAAACGGGTTGTCAGAAAGCAGACCGGGTCATCCACCACGCTTACATTTCCTTGGATCAGGGAGGCTCCAAAATCATGGTAGCAGCTGTCGCCATGGACCCGCTACACGTTCTGCGATGCCCTGTTACATCCTGCTACGCTCTGCAGTCCCCTGCTACATCCTGCTACGCTCTGCGGTGCCCTGCTACGTCCTGCTGGGCCTTGTAATGCCGCACAGTGCCTTGCTACGCCATGAACTACTACAATCTACTATTTTTTTGTGACTGTTATTGCCACTCTTCATTTTAACTCCAACCGGTCGTCAAACACCGCCTACCAAGAACCTGGGTCTGGGTCTGGGCCCGGGTCTGGGCCTGGGTCTGGGTCTGTCCCAGGTTACTTTCCAAAGGAAGTTTCCCCTCGCACTGTTGCTTGCTCTGGAGGAAACTACTAGAACTGTTGGGTCCTTGTAAATTCTGGAGTGTGGTCTTGACCTACTCTATCTGTAAAGGGTCTCGAGATAACTCTTGTTATGAATTGATACTATAAATAAAATTGAATTGAATTGAATTGAATTGAATTACATCATCAGCATCTGAGCAACAGGTTTTTTTAGGTATTTTTTTAGCCTTACAGCATATCATAACACTTAAATGCAGACAACCTTTGGGACCTTTTTTGCAGTTTTTGTAAAACCTGAGAGAGAACAAATGTACTTCTGAAAAGAACAAAATGAATGGCAGCTGCAAAATAAGGGACCGGCAGATTTGTCAGCATACAGCAGGTTTGTCATAACCAAGATCAAGTCTCCCAGGCCTCTGGTGTAATACTGTGCTTCCCCTCAGGTGGACTGACCCTGTCAGTCCCTTGATTCATGATCCACGTTTGCCTCGTCTGTGCCAGATATCTGTGTCATTAGGTGATAGGTTGTCTATAGTTTCTGGACATGGGCAGGCTGCATTGTCAACACAGACTGTAATTCACTCAGGACAATGCCTGTTGTCCTCATAACTACTTGTCTCCGAGGTCGACGAAGGCCATGTTTCATATTACCAGAATCAAGAGCTGCACGTGGATAAAAAAAACATCTCCCCCTCTGTGATGCCTGCAAGGGCTTTATTTTCATCTCGGAGAACTATATTATCTTGCTTCCTGTTTTATCTCCTCGTGAAACTGACACCTGCTCACAAACACACACACACCTACTGAGACATACAGACACACACACACACACACACACGCACACCCACACACACACACCAACACATTGACAGCAGATCCCAATGAAGTGCCTAAATATGGTGAACAAAAGGTCTGCAGGGGAGTGAAAGGAGAAGCGGAACCAAAAACAAATAAGTAATGAAATTATAACAATACAGAGAGAGGGGGAGATGGGAGAGAAAGAGAAAGAGAGAGAGAGTAGGGTTGCCACAATGGCAAGGAACAATCGCGCCGCGTCAATGGAAAAAGAGAAGTGGGGGGAGTGAGAGGGCTATCTGGACAATAGAGCCGGTGACAGGAGCACAATGGCTGCAGTGTTTTCAATTAGACATTATCTCATAGACAGAGTGGCAGGTCTCATTGTGCAAGGGGACTATTTCAGGGCTGCCTTTGTGTGGGGCAGTGCCATATTCCCCCACCCCTCCTCAAGCCCCCCACCATAGACACACACACACCCCACACACCCCTCCCCAGCACCCTCGGCCCCACAGAGGTCCTGTTATCTTGTGTGCAACTGTGCGTATTTGGGCATGTATGTGTGTGTCCGTAGACAGAAAGTGGGCTTTTTATTTGGCTTGTTATTTGCTTTCCATCAGTGGAGGGAAAAGTGGAGCCTGCTACATGGGCCAGAGTTGCAGACAGAAAAGTGAAAAACGGGAGGCGGAAGGTAATGGGTGTCGGTCGGTATGAGTATTTGACCCCGTCCTGCTGACCTGTGATGTTCGGGCTCACCATTGAGTCGTGTTTGCTGACAGCGACCACGGCGCCCTCCGTCCTCCAGAGACTACTGGAAGAGTTTACACATCGCCAGGGGGTTCTACGTCACTGTGGTCTCTGTATCTCTATAGGTTAATGTTTGCAAAAAGCAGGTCTTTTCTTCTGCTTTGCGTGCTTCCGATGTGTTGTATTGCTACATTCAGCGGATGAAGGGTCGGAAAAGAGGGTGTTGCGGTGTGCTTGCTTCTCAGAAATAATGCGAACTTTGCTTATCGAACGAGAGCATCTGAAACATGTTGACAAGCTCCCAAACGGTTGTTTCGATTCTCATTTAGCCACTCCTGTGCAGTTTGCTGAGTGTGTGTGTGTGTGCGTGTGTGTGTGCATGTGTGTTATTTGTCACTTTTTTTCATGTCGGTTAAGACACCTTGTTCTGTCTAAATTCACACATAAGCAAATCTGCGCTATCGCTATGATATTGTGTCAGCTAAGCAGAATAAAGTTTTGAGGTTTTTCCACTGTTGGTGTTTATCTCAGAGGGGCCCTCCCTCACTAAAAGGTTGAATCAAAAGCAAGATGTCTATATATTCACACACTTTAAGTGCTCATGCATTCATCCATTCATGGAGTTTTTTTTTTTTAAATGCACAACACTCAACAACCTTCAACCTGAAGCTCATAATGAAGTGTAGTTGGTTGTGGAAAAACACTTGATCAAAACAGTTGTAAGTGGGCATTATTTGCTGGTATTCAACACAGAAACTTTACAAAGTCACAAATCAATGCCACCATTGGCCGACAAGCTTTATTGAACCGTATTAAATGTATTTTAAACTATACTAGGTCCGTGTAATTTGTGAATTCATACTGTCTTGCTTGGTCCCGGTCGCGTCCATCATCGATGTCACTATGTTTACTCTCTGTACAAGTGATGCCGCTCACTCAAAGTTCCCAAATGAAAATAATTACCTACATTCTTCATTCATTCTTCATAATTCTTCATTTCAAATGTGGCGATGATTTGTATTTTCATTGAAAACTATGAAAAGGTTAGCCAAAATGACAGATAAACTCTGTTAAGGTGATAGAAAGTATATTGAACATTCTGAAATCCCACTAACTCTAACGTGCTGACTGTACATCTTGAAAGAAAATAACTTAATATAACGGTAATTAATACATTATTTGTTGGAAACCAAGAATTGGAACAATCAATACCAATTAACTTTGATATTGACAGGATAGAATTTGGATGGATAAGACTAAACAAATCTGGTTAAATATGTGGAAAAGTCAAAGTATATGCTGTATATGCATTCATTATTCATAAACATAAAAAAACAGATCCTTACCTTCATTTTTCTTCTGCTGACAAAAGAATTACAGAATAGTTAAGAGACACGTTATTGTCATCCATCTATATGCAGAGCAGTGCAGTGGAGGAACAAAACTGAAAGAATGAACATGAATAAGGTCCAAACAACGAGATACAAAAACAGAAAACAAGATACAAGACAAGGAAGAGACCATGTAGACCAATGTGAAGTGATGTGAAAAACCACAATAAAACAGTAAGCAGCAACTACAACAATCTTAGTACATCAGGTCAGGGCTCTTCAATGTTTTTTAGGCCAAGGACCCCTAAACTGAAAACACAAACCGAGCAGGGACCCCCTACTATATATTGCATAAAACTGTGCGTATTAAACTGGGCCTTTTTACATACCTTTTTAGTGCATGTGCTGTTAAAATACTACTTGTGGGCATGATTCTATGTTAAACATAGCTAAACAGAGCTATGGGAATACTTGGCTCAATTGAATTGAATTCAATTCAATTGAATATTGAATCCATGGACAATAAGCAGTATTGTGTAGCCCTATTTGTTGACGTTTCTAAGGCGTTTGATACAGTGGACCACACAGTGCTTAAGTAGAGACCGTATAGGGCTGGACTTTGTAAACAAACTGACGGCTGGTTTGTTAATTACCTTACAGACAGAACTCAGTGTGTGCAGGCGGAGGGCAGCACTTCTCGCTATCTCAAAATAACAAATGGGCGTCCCTCAGGGGTCAGTCTTGGGGCCACTGCTATTCATCCTCTATATCAATAATATTGATCATAACCTGTCTTCTGTAAAATTTCATTTTTATTCTGATGACACTGAACCGTATTCCTCAGCACCCAGCACTTAAACTACCCACTTAAACATGGGTTTTATTTCAGAAATAATCTTGCCTCACAGGATGCCTTTATACAAGCATGCTTTATCTCAAAATGTACATGCACTAGACATTGTAAACCACAGAGCTCTGCGGTTCATCACTGGTATGAAAGCCCTTATTCACCATTGTGAACTATATGAGCGTGTTGGATGGCCTTTTTTATCAACACAGATACTTCAACACTGGCATATCTTCATATATAAGGCCATTTTAGGTCTACTTCCATCCTACCTTCTGACCTGTATAAGTGTAAATAGTACCAGGAATCTTCGTTCCCATGATCTTTTCCTTCTGTTTGTTCTAAAGGTTAGAACTGAGTTGGGGAAAAAGGCGTTTAAGTTTGCTGCTCCTTCTACCTGGAACAAGTTACAGAAATCCACAAAACTTAATGACCAGGTCTGCTGCTTTAAGGGATTTGCTGTTTCAGTTGTTTTATGTTTTCAGTGTTTTTGTGTATTTTGTGTTTGCATGTACTGCATGTGTGGTTAAACTGCTGCCTTTCTTGGCCAGGACACTCTTGAAAAAGATTTTTTACATAAGAGTGACACGACACTGTCATGAACATGTCATTAAACATTATAAAGAAGTCTAAAACATGTATGACATTACGCTTTTTTAAGTAAGTGTCATTCGGTTTTATCATGAAAAGGTTAGGTTAGGTTAAGGGTTAGGGTTAGGGTTAGGGTCTTGTGTCATGACTGTATCATGACATTGTCATGTGTTCATGACAGTGTCATGTCACTCTTATGTAGATACCTTCAAGTAAAGTGTTACCCAAGTCTCTCTCAGAGATTTCCCATAAAGAGTGTTTCACTATAACATCAGCTCAATGATTGTCTCCCACTCTGGTTTAATCATTGATAATCAGTAAAAAAGCAAAGAGCTACTGCAGTGTTTGGATGGAGGGAAAACATGACCCAAAGCATTTGTCTAAAGTATAACCTCCAGATGTGCTAATGGTGACACTTTTAATGCATTGGAGAGACAATCACGTAGGATGTTGCAAAGTTCTGCAAACAAGAAGGACATGTTCTAAATGATGATATCACCACACATTAAGACTCATATTTAAACAGTTTCCACAACTAGTTTTGAACTAGTTTCCAATCCGTCCGACAGACTTTTTTTGACAGACGTTTGTTTGCAGAGGTTTTCATTGTTGGTGCGCAGTCCATCATCTCAGCATCTCTATTTTAATATTTAAATATTTGCTGGGTATCATCCCTGACATGCCTGGTTTGAGTGGTTTAGTGCGTGTATTATGTAGTGGTGGAATGTCACTAAGTACGTTAAACCAAGTACTGTACTTTAGTGCAAAATGTTGAGGTACTTGTACTTTGAGTCTTTCCTTTTCATTCCACTTTCTACTTCTTCTCTGCCACATTTCAGAGAGAAGTATTGTACTTTTTACTCCGTTACATTCATCTGACAGTTTTAGTTACTAGTTACTTTACAAGTTAAGATGTTTGCGCAAAAAACGCATGTAAAACATGATGTTTTATTATAAATTTAACTACCCAACAAGTCCAGCTAAAAGGATTAGAGCATTAAACTCACAACTTTTTAGATCCTTTACACTTTCTAACATGGGAGGGTTTTTCTGCATACATTTACTTTTAATACTGTGTGTGTGCGTGCATGCGTGTGTGTGTGTGTGTGTGTGTGTGTGTGTGTGTGTGTGTGTGTGTGTGAGAAGCAGAGAGAAGCGGCAGGTAGCTGTGCAGTCAGCAGCCCATCAGATAGATATCTACGTATCTAATGGCTGGGTGGAAGATGGCAGTCGAGTGACCTGATTTCAATCTTTACCATCAGGATCTGACAACCCCAGAAAAGAGGGGCAAACTGGAACACAGGAAGACAGTGTGGGTAATTGACTTCAGTTGAGGTTGGGGTTATTATGACATGTTGCACCTAGATTACATTCGGCTGTTCATACACAACAAGCCTCCAGCAACTGCCACTGCGACCAGAGAGGGTTTGTGTTGTGTGCTTCTAAAAAACACATATTTGATTACATTTTTTTTTGTTATTCCTCATGTACTTCAGTTACATTTCTGGTGAATTGTCAGACATTGCAAAACAGATTATAATAAGTATTACTAAACGTCCCTTACTATTAAACCATTAGATTAACCCTCCTGTTATCCTCAAATTTACTCACATCTGTTATCCTGGGGTCAACTCAACCTCCAGAAAATGTTGGTAATTAAAAAACTTTTAACAATTTTTGTAACTGGAAAAGGATGATAGCCTACATTGGAGAAAAATGCCCCCCCCAACCAGACATTCACCCACAGTCATGTGAGGGCCTGGATTGTAGAGAAAGGGTGATTGCTTCACCCACTTGTCCCATACATACAGTACATCCTGTTTTGCTGCCAATTTTTCTCGCTCCCATCAGTCCGGCCTCGTTTCTCTGTCATCAAAGCGGATGACACGGGAGAAAACATTGAATGTTTTCAGAGACAGTGGCTGGAAATATTGCCCTTCCAGTGTCGGTGTTGCAAAGGCTTGCTTTTGCTTCACCTTTCGACTTGTATACTCCTTTCAAAATGAGCAACCCAAGTAGGCATGGAGGTCTGTCACATCCACATCTTTCCAACTGTCCACATACACACGACTTCTCTCTGAATATCTCATCTTAAGTATATCTTTTTCAACTGATGGTCTCATGAAAAGCTCAGATGGTGATTTTATGTCTGGGACGTGGCTGACAGCATATCTGGTGGAGCCTGGAATCATTTTGATCACGTTAGCAGCACTAAGTCTACCCGGTTGTTCAAGTGGGGAGCGGGACCATAATAATTTTCCATTTTTGGGAAACGTGTCTGCTGGTGGTTGAGAGACAACAGAAGGGTCAACCCCAAGAGTCTCATTTTCTTCAGAGGAGGATGCCCTATAATCAGGGTCCGCCCTTAACATTATCCTCAGTCTCAGACACATTCCTCTCTATGTCACTTTCAGTGTCAAAGAGCTGTGACAAAACCTTGCTGACAGAAAACCTTGCAGGCCATTTAGGAACGAGACTGAGTGTACAGAGAGACCACATCGAGCTCCGAGAGAAATGTTTAGAAGGCTGCGGTGCCTGCGTGTGAGCGTTTACATGTTTGCCCCTCCCCTGTGTATCATGTGAGTCTTGCTCATGACAAATCAACCATACCAATCGTACCATGCCATACCAACTAAACGAGCAAACCTGCTTTAAAAACTAATTAAAACTAAACTGAATTTCAAAACCAAAAAGTCAAAATGAAATAAAAATAAAAACTGCAAAACTTGAATGACGTTCCCCCCCCCGGATATTAATTTGATGCAGACTGTACTAGAGTAAATCAGTGACCTCAATTGCTACTTCCGTTATACTATATATTTGCACTGATAAGCAGTCCAAATCGGTGGCAAAACTACAATAAATGTGTCCGTCCCTTTCAACTCGCACAGTAACTTTGCAGGCTAGAGTGTACACAAAGTTAAATTTTGACCGTGAAAATCGTTGTTTGACAAAATATTATCAACTCACGGTCTGCTTACTAGCTTAATTTGACAACCGAGCGAATTCCTTCTGCTGAGGAAGACTGTGAGTGTGCAACAGTGTGGCTGAAGGCTCATGGAAATACCAGTCAGTGGAACTTTAATTAAAGTTTATTTGGTCAAAGCTGCTGATGAAAGGTGATATATTTGTTTTGATGTGGAATTGTATCTTTATTATGTGTGTGTGGGTGTGTTGTCTTCCTGTCCTTGAGAGAAAACATTCTCCGACCTTACATCATGTAACATTCAATGAAAGAAATGAATTTGAGTCTCAAATGGCCTGCCCAGCCACACAAATGAGGATTCTGGTGGACGTTAGAGCATGACGACAATTACTTTCATAATGTCACAATAATAGCGAGTCTCCATCTATTGGTTACTACACATTATTTAACTAATATATATTTTTTTTTTAATGATTAAACCGAGGGTGAGAGAGATAAAACTGTAAAAGTTCCAGTGAAATGGAAGTTGGAACTTCTGTAGCTGATATACTGTGACGTATTTCCTAGTGAAACTGAACATTGCATTTGATTGGACTGCTATAAAGTGGGCAGGCTTAGAGTTTAGCAATGCCTCCACACAAACTTCCCACACCTGTTGTTGCTGTTAGATCAGGATAAGGACCAAAGATCAATGGGAAAATTTGCTGATTTTCAAACGACTCTGTCACTTTAAGATTATAGTGTTCTCGCTTTGCCAGACCTTCCTCCACAGCGTTGTGAAGGAGGGTCTGGCTAGTCCACACAGCATTCAGGGTTGGGAGAAAAACTACTCTCGTTTAGTGGTGTTTCTTTAAACCAATCACAATTGTCTTAGGCTGTGCTAAGCAACGGGCGGAGCCACGGTGCCTCTGCAAAATATCGTCTGGAAGGGACTTGTTTTGGTGGAACATGTGTACGTTCAAAAGTAGTTTTAGAAGGAAATAGAAAGCTCAGATTGGACATATAGTCTAGCTAGCTGTCTGGATTTACCCTGCAGAGATCTGAGGACCAGGTAAACGTAGTCCTCAGATTGGACAGATAGTCTAGCTAGCTGTCTGGATTTACCCTGCAGAGATCTGAGGACCAGGTAACAGGCAAAAGGCTGGCAGGATTTAACGTCATGGGGGAGGGAGGAAGTATCTAATACACCTGAGTTTGTCATGAAGGAAAACACTGGTTACTGTGTTGCCCCAGTTGAACACGATTCATTTTCCAATGTAGGAAACAGACATCATTAATACATGCAGCCACCTCCACATTTCCCACTGCATCACGGTGCAAAAACTGACAGCTGTGTGTTGGATTACAGTCCTTCACAGCATGTGTGTGTTGTTTAAATGAAAAAATGCATTTTCTGTTATTGCATGAGAGATTTTCATGAGTAGCCAATTTATCTACGAAAAGTTCAGCTTTGGATTGAACACACTCACACACGTGTAACGGCAAAGCCAAAAAAAAACAGCAGAGACATGAATGTGCTTTTCTCCCTGCATTCTGTCCTGGTGGTGAGCAAATGCAAATCTTGGTAATAATTGATGTGAAAATTGTACTTCACAGCTTGATTGTTACTGGAACTGTACCTCTGCCCCCACACTGGCACAGTTAACTTCTCTGTCGGTCACCAAAACCCCAAACAGGCACAAGTGAATAATAAACCTGGTTACGAAAACCTCTTTCCTTCCTCAAAGTCCCACTATGTACCATGAGCTTTAAAGAAGGCAGAGCACACTGTGTTTCAGTTTGTCCCAGAAATTGATGTAATAGATGTTAAAATGTGTTTTTCTTGAGTTTTCTGTGATTTCATATCAATTTAGTTTTCTCATTTTTGACAAAGGGCCATATCCAGATTATGACATGTACTGTAAATGAGGCACAATTTGAAATGCTGCAGTCTGTCATGCTGTATATACCAGAATGTACAAACTAGTAGGATGGACACAGGAATACTGATTGTATTATTTTTTTATTTTAACTAATATGCTATAATGTGGAGTTAACAATTTTATTATTGCCATTGTATTTTTCAGTGTTAAATGGCACTTTCTAATACAAGCAGCTGAGATATTTATTTTAATATAAACAGAGCAAACCTCACAGTACATTTAGCATTTCAACAGAATATCAATTAAATAAAATCAATTAAAATACAGAGGAAATACAAATCAAACAGTAGTAAACTGAAAATGTAAGCAGGGCGGCAGACTTTTCAGATTGAGGCATGGCCAAGTGCTCAGGAAGACAGAAGTGTTGGAGAAAAGTCATCAGAGTCCATCAGAGAGCCGATGCAGGATCCACTTCCTCAGGCAGGGGGAACCCGCAATGCATTCCAGCAAGAGACCATCCACCAAGTTAGTAACACCAGGGGTGGTGTGGGAGATGGAAGAAGACCTGGGTAGGCAGCTCGAGTTCCCTGAGGAGATATGCAGTACCACCTTAAGACCAGACATGATGCCGTGGTCTGCAGCTCTGAAGTCAGCAATACTGATTGAGCTGACAGTGCCATGGGAGTAGGGTCTGGAAGCTGCCCACGAGATAAGGAAAGTGAAGTATGAGGACCTATGCAGAGAAAGTGGATGGAGTGCTGTACCCGTTGGAGGTGGGTGTCAGAGGTTTTGTGGGAAGATCAACATCAAGCCTGCTCATGGACCTGGGAATACGTGGAGCCACACTAAGCAGATCCACCAAAGACCTCCCTGAGGAAATCAAGCCACTGGCTCTGGCTGAAACAACAAGACAAGACTTAGGGAGTAACATCCAATTAGGTTTTGCTGCAGGGGGTGTCCGGGAAACGTCCCTGTTCCCTGCCCTGCCACCAGGAGATATTCTGGCTTAAGGGGCAAAATGTCAATGAGCGGTGGTCCCCAGCTGAAAAGCCTGCAGCAAAACCTTGCACCCTGGGGCCTGGTGTAGGACTGCCTCAGGGAGGAGGATGCCCCTGCCATTCACAGTCCAACCCAAGCCCCGTTGGAGGTATGACATGGCCTAAGGCGCAGCAGCAAGACCACCACACTGTCATGACTAAAACCACATACAAATAAAACCTACTCTTTGGAGTATGAATGGAACCCAGAACGTTTCAGACACTAAAGTCTTGTCCCGTTGCATACATATTCAGCCCTCATATGCAGATATCTGTTCATAGAGATTAAGCTTAAACTAATATGAGGCTTCAAGAGCCACAGTTAGACACTAAAAAAGACTTTTAAAGATACCAACTTGCTTTGACTAATTTAGGCATGTTCATTCCTCAGAAAGTCTGTGAACTTTACAATGCATGTTTGTACAAAATGAGGACTGTGAACTGTAAAGTTAAGCTGAACACTCAACAGTTTATATTTTTGCAATGAAAAAGTCATCACATTCCGTATGAGCATTAGACAAGAGGGAAGTTTTTCAAGCTACTGTACAGCAGAACACAACAATTGTGCCATCTAAATGGCAGATGGAACTAAAGCCTATGTGATTCAAACACAATAAAAGAAACAACAATCAAAAGACCGCATTGCCACTGTTTGGGCTGATTGACGTTCATTTGTTCTCCATTGTTCAGATGCATTGTCAGAAACGTCGGTGCATGCTTTTTAGATTAGGTGACACAAACAAAACAACTATGTTTCAGTTTGTGAAAGAGTAAATGGCTGCACAAAGTGCTATTGTGTTCTGAAACTCTTCACGCCATTAATAATAATCACATAATGGTGTCTGCAAAGCAAGTGCTACAGCAATAACAAAAAGAACAGCGCACACCAATCATTTGGGCCAGTGGTGAAACACAAAAAAATATATAGGCAGCTCATGGAAGGGATGACAGGTAAATCACAGACAGAAGGTGCTGGGTTTGGAATTCCTCACCAGCTCAACCTTGGTCCTCATAAGTGGTTGAGGAAGAGGATAGAAAAACAGTTAAAAGATGTTTACTACTCCATATCTTGCCAGCGGTACAATAAATAATAGTTTTGAATTCATAATTGCTACATTGGTTTTATTTGCTCTTTTCTTTACAGGCATCCTCCAGTGCACCCGTGTCTCACAGCTGTATGTGCTACTCCCTCTGTTCACATAGTTTGACGTACAACAGTTTGTCTTCATTGTTCAGATGCATTGTTGGAAACAAAAGAACCAGTTTTGAGTAAAGGTGTCTGCAAAGCAGCAAAATGTGGCAATACTACAAACTCCTCATACAATCAGTCCACACCTGCAGTCATTTGGCAATGAACAGTATGTTCTTCTTTTTGTCTTGCTTGTTAATGAAATCCAGCCATAGATAATGGAAAGTAACATTGCCTAGCCAGGGGCGGGGCTAAAAGGGGGGCAAGGGCGGGTCCCCCTTTATAATATGATTGGCCCCCTATGGTGCCCCCGCCCCCCAATATTTTGGGTTAGTCAATCTGACAATTGTGATTTCTATTGGATCAGAATATCACTGAAGAAAATGTGTATTTGTTTAAAATGAAAACAAGGGAAATTAATAATGAATGGGATGTGTTTTATTTAGCAAAATTACATTGTGCTGTTCTATCCTATCCAATATTTCCTATATTTCTAAGCAGATTTTTTATGCTGTATTCTGGCAAAATGTTATACTGGGTGTCTGTAAAGAAACAAAGGTATGTCAAGAATCTCCTCCATTAAAGTCAATACAAACCACCAAGGTGGCGCAGAACTCCTTCAACAGAGATTTGCACACCTACCTGAGTGCCACTGAGCAGTGCAGCGCTCAGGGCTGCCACTGCTGGCGAGAAAACATATTGCAGCAATACTGGTGAATCTACATTATCTCTGTCATTGTTTCCAGCTGGAAGTAGCTAAAAGAATTCCCTACACTGTAAATTCCTATTCACTCATACTAACATCGTTCCAGTAACTGGTGTGTCATTTTGTACATGACATCACACAGATTATGGAGATAAGGTTTTGGAAAAAAGCCTCATTCCTCTACAAAAGTACATGCGGCTCTGCATGCAGGCAAGACACTTAAACCCTGAATGGCTCCCAATGGTTGGACAGCACCTTGCATGGCATCCTGCTGCCATCGGTGTGTGAATGGAAGGCAAACATTATTAATGTGCTTTATAAACGCAGGCCATTTAAATATATCCATACAGTAAATGAGCAATCCCAGCAGAAACCCAATTTAGTCTTTATTGCAAAAACCCTTAGAATATTGTAAACAGAAGACTAACAGTTGAAATCACTAATAGCTGACATAAAGTTACAAGAACCAGAAATTGTAGAGCGTTAAAGGTCCTGTGGCACTTTATGTTTGTTTTTTTTACATTAATATGAGTTCCCCAGCCGGCCTATGGTCCCCCAGTGGCTAGAAATGGCGTTGGGTGTAAAGCGAGCCCTGGGTATCCTGCTCTGCCTTTGAGAAAATGAAAGCTCAAATGGGCCGATCTGGAATCTCGCCCCTTATGAGGTAATAAGGGGCAAGCTTACCTTCCCTTTCTCTGCTTGGCCCACTCAGAGAATTTGACCTGCCCATGAGAGAGAGACATCATGGCTTTCAAACGAGCAAAGTGGCAGTTGGTCAAGGCCACACCCCCAGCATTTTAAAGTGCATTTTGTACTTTACATTTGCTAATCTCTACTGCAACTCAGTGAGCCAGCGTCTCATTTTGTGCTGTTACTTGGACCTTTCACAAGTCCTTTGCAGTGTAGAGTTCTCTGTCTGTCACCAGATTACAGTACAGTACAGTACACTTTCCTAACACCACACAATAATAACTGTGATGCTCAGGATTAACAATAACAAAGAAGCGCAGTGCAATGTGCCATAGCTGTCTGCCAGCAGACAGATTCACTTACCTCTTTTTCAGCAGGTAGGCTGACACAGCAGTGAGCAGAAAGCCGTTTTGAATGAACAATACAAAGTAAGAAGAACTGCTCACAAACAAGTCTTCTATAACTGCTTTCAAATGTAAGTGCATTTTAAACAAGGATTGGCAGTCACAGGCTGCTGTAGACAAACACCACTCTCACTCTCACAGTCAAAACACTCCGGTCATGACAGTAGAATAGATCGGCAGTCAGTGTCCACTCTGACTGAAGGCTTGCTAGCTTAATAGAGAGGAGAAATGAATCTAAATGTGAAAATATTATAATTATTGGCCACATTTGTAAATAAAGACATTGGGCCTCTACTAATAATGATATATAAGGTATCATGATTTACCAATGCAAGGATGTTATAATGATGGATCTGGGAGTTCATCCTAGAATTGAATCTGGTGCTGATTACTAAATAGTATAGTATAATAGTATAGTATGCCCTCCTGTGAGAAGGGCCAACAAGATGCTAGAATGAACAGCTGTGGATGAGGACAAAACAGCTGGGAAAAACTTCCCTATCTGTAAGGGGAAAGGTTACCTCCCCTTTAACTGCTTTGGTCATGACAAGCTGGTCAAGGCCACCCCCGCCCTCCACCCCTCTTCTCTCTTCAGACTTCAGATACAGTATTAGGGGACCACTAAGGTCTATATAAAAGAGACTTCAGATACAGTATTAGGGGACCACTAAGGTCTATATAAAGAGACTTCAGATACAGTATTAGGGGACCACTAAGGTCTATATAAAAGAGACTTCAGATACAGTATTAGGGAACCACTAAGGTCTATATAAAAGAGACTTCAGATACAGTATTAGGGGACCACTGAGGCCTATATAAAAGCATCCAAAAAGCAGCATGTCACAGGACCTTTGAGGAAAGGTATGGGACATGGGCAATTTTAGACCCCCCTAATTTCATCTGAGCCCCCCTATAAATTATAATACTAAAAACCTTTTCTGTTTAAAAAAAAAAAAAAAATCAATCTTAGGACTTCAAGTTTGCGTTTGCGAATGTGTCTGTTGGTGACAGAAGACAAAAGATTACAGGTTCAAAGGCCTCGAAACAGGTTTAACATCCTGTGTGTCTGTCGCCTATGCTACGCACCTGTAACCTCGTCAAGGAAAGGGTTAACAGAACGTTGGTAGTCCCAAGAGAAGAAGTCGGTCATTTCAAGGCGCAGATTAGAACCCAAATTAAAACATAAGCAACTCAAATTACTAAATGTTACAACATTGTGTCAAATTGGTCGTTATTACAGTGACTCACAAAGTGTCAGGTTTAGTTCTATCACAGCGTCAAAAAACGTTAAGTGACGTTGTTAAGTAGCTAGCTCAGAGATTACCGGTTTATGGAATGACTGATTTAGCAGGGGGGGTGGGGTCAACACTTTTGCAAGGCCCTGTATCCGTGTCACATTCTCATTAGGGGCTGAGCCCCCTGAGAGGTCTAGAGGTTGCTTTATCCCGGGAAATGCTCATCAGATTGACTGTCCTCCCTCGGTTAATCAGCAATACAACTGCCAAGCATAAATGACATTGGATGAATGTTTCTTAGACGTAGTAGTAACGTTACACACCGCGATTCACTGGTAAGAGCAAATTAACTTACCACGTTTCCAGCTAATTGAAATAGCTTATGTTAATGTGTTGTGAGTTAACTTCATTTAATATTGTATGTGGTGTTTTCTTTCACGGGGGGCAAATTCAAGACTTTTTTTTCTTCTCCTATCCGAGGATGTGTGTGTGGAGTGGGCCGACCTGTCTCCACAGCGCTGTGGAAATAGGTCTGGCAGTGCAAGACTAGGTACACCTGCCAAGTGTGATCGGATGAACACACGCACCCATGCATGCATGCACGCAGGCGCACACGCAAGCACACACACACACACACACACACACACAGTCAAACACGTAGATTCCTCGCTTTACAGTTGGCCAAAACTAGCCAGGACCATCAGCATCAGCCAGGAGTTCTCACAGAGACATCCCAACACAGAGACATCATGTCGCTTCACAGAAAGCATGAACCAAGTGTTCACATGTATAGCAGTACAGATAAGTGAGTGTATGTGTGTGTGTGTCAGAAAGAAAGAGACTGAGAAGACTGAAGTGAAAAAAGTGGGACATTTGTTTGAAAGCAGAAGAAAAGAGACAAGTGTAAAAAAAAAAGGGAAAGGGTAAAAGAGAAAAAGATAGAAATAGATGGAGAGAATAAAAGGAGTAGAGAAAAGGGTTTTGTAATCACGGTACAGCGGTGTTGTGCCGTCTCCATGGCGACAGGCACAAAGGCCTGTGGTTGGCCATTGATGGCTAATTGTATTCTTCACAGCTCTTTTGTTAATTGTTGTCTGCCCAGCTCCCACTTCCTGCTGGGCCACGGCACAAAGCCACGAACAGGAGGGATTAGAAATGGCACATCAGCTCCCCCAATGCACCGCCAAGCTCGCTCGACCTCATTCTCTCCCTCTCTTTCATTCTCTCTCCTCCTCTCTTTCTTTCCTTCTATCTCTCTGTCCCCATAGAGCCGCCCCTCCTTTTATCTTCTCACCGTGTGCAATGCCATGACCTCGTCGAGTCTGTCTCTCTTTCTTTCTCTCTTTCTTGATATGAGGTCGTCACTGCTTCAGTCCCATTTGTGTGATGTTCTATCAGCATGTTTTTTTTCTGCTTTGCCTCCTTCACTGCCAGCGTTATTCACACAGATGCAGAAAAAACTAATTTCCAATCCAACTTTCTCTGTGAAGCACATTTAAAAAACAACCAGGTTGATAAAAGTGCTGGACGTTGACATGATTTAGCACGGATCAGAAACACACGAGTAACAGAACGAACATTTAAAACAAGTGAAAAAATGAACCTGAACATGCAGAGTACAACTCAAGCAGGGTTAAAGGTTTAAAGCTTCATGTACAGCATGAGGAGTAATGCAGATACATTTTATTTTTTGAAAGAAAAGTCATTTTTTTTAGTCAGAGTTTTGGCTTTTCATCACAAAGCCAACGTTTGCCACAACTGAATACTGAGCTTTGCAGCAATGTTAAGAAACTGTTGGCAGTGACAATATTGTATTTTTCTGTTGTGAGACAGCTGTTAATGTATGAAGAGAAATACTATAAAGACTTACTTACATAATTACTAATCCATAACCCTTTGTCCTTTGACAACCGCTGGACCAAGCATCAATGCCAAGATGAGATTTATTGAAATAAAAACAAGTGTTCCCAGCAGACAGAACCAAGCAGCATAATATACATATATATATATATATATATATATATATATATACATATATAGGGGAATATCAAAATATCAAAAAAGGGGAATCTCATTTTCTGCCTACATCAAAATTGTATTTTTTAGTTTTTTATATATTTAATAATATATAATAATTACTAATAATATATAATAATTACTTTAATAATAATGAGTGAAACTACAAATATCATACTGTAAAAATACTCAGCTCCAGGTAACAGTCCTGCATTGAAAATGTTACGTAAGTAAAGGTATATCAGAATACATGTACTTGAGGTATTAAATGTAAAAATACTCAATGCAGAATTGTGTTTAATGGTCTCACCATTTCAGCTGGAATTAAAGGTCGTTATATTGGTGTCGGGTAGTTTAATTTATGATAAAACATCACATTTTATGAACAACTACACGTGTTTTTTGTGCAAACATCTTAATTTGTAACTGTCAGATCAATGTAGAGGAAAAAGTAGAATATTGCTCTCTGAAATGTAGCGGAGTAGAAGTAGGAAGTGGCACGAAAAGAAAAGACTCAAGTAAAGTATAAGTACCTCAAATTTGTACAGTACTTGAGTAACTGTACTTAGTTACATGACACCATAGATTTAGTTACATTTTGGTTCCTCAACTAGACTCGCTCTTTTTTGTTTTTTTTCATGAGCGAAAGTTGTGGAAAGTAGTTCCTTGGGGGGGGGGGGGTACTATCTGTAGTGTAAAACGAAAATAGAGAAAAGAACCTGGTACCAAAACTGGCATGTTGAGTAGAGTCAATTCGAGCGGAAATGAGGCAATAGATTAACAGGGACGGGCATATTTCACTTGCAGGCTGTGGATATTTGCTCATATTCCAATAAATCCAGTTTAAAGCCATAACCAGTGAATTTAAGCAGGTATTTCCTGTTTTGGTGCGACCTTCTGGCAGAGTTGCGAGCAGATAATGAAACAGCTTCTAAACCCCCCCTCCCCCCCCCCCCCCCCCCAAAAAACTTCCGACCAAATCGGCCACAGCATTTCTTTTTACTTTTCAACAGCAATAATCTGACATGCACGCCCACTTTACACAGCAATTGGCCATGTATGTGGAGGTGAGAAAGTACGCAAGTTTTGAACTTACCCCTTAAGCTCTCTTCTTTCATTCGTCACACCACTAGTTCTGTGACTTTTCCTGTGAACAACTAAGTGCAACACCATGAGTGCCTTTCAGGAGCGGCTGTCTGAAAATGTGTTATCCCCATACTGAATTGTTTTCGCATCTCACCCCTCTCTAAGATTTTACACTACACCTTAAAGTGGAGCAGCTATAAACACATTTGTGTTCCAAAGTAGTCGGAAGTACGACTACATGTATCATCTTGTTTTATAGCATAGCCTATCCCTGAGATTTCACTTTTGTTCAACTTTCACCTGCAGGTTTAAACAGTCGACCATATACAGTAGAAACACTGATGCACAGTGCCTATGGGCCATAATTCGATAGGGCTGTAATGCCAATGGTCATGGTCAAGTGCACACAGCCACACACATACTACACAGTGTGCAGATTGATGCACATAATATGGAACCAAAGTGCCCAGTTCCACCCAGAACATTTGGCCGTAACGAGCTGATGGGTGCGCGTGTGCGCGTGTCACACTAACGTGAGTGTAATGAAGCTGGAAGATGTGTATAAGACGAGGACGATGTTTTGGTGGTGTCATGTTTTTTGATCATGCACAACAAAATAAAACATGCACATTAAATCCCCCTTGCAACATCACATTCATAGTCCCGCTCATTCAGGCATGCAAAAACCTTAAATATGCACTTCAATATTCAATGGATATTACATATATAATATTCAGAGAGAAGTTCACTTTGCGCCGAAAACAAAATAACATCTTAATCCAAACTCCGATCTTTTTCCTTAACTCAACTAGTCGTTTTGGTGCCTAAACTGTCATTGCCGTATTACGCTCACTTGTTCTCACTTGGTACATTTATCCTGGATTTCCAGCAGCTGCAGAACGGCTGCGGATCGGCTCTGCTGTGTGTGCGGAGCTCTCCGGCGTCCGGCCAAACTAGAAGCTCTGCGTATCTGCTCCGGAGGGCTGCGGACTGCCGGAGCTGGGACGGAGTCGGACCACAGCCGCTCCACAGTCAGTGGAAATACACACATTCACTTCAATGGAAACCTAATGACTCCGCCGCCTTTCCGGAGCGGAACCGCAGACGTGGAATCGGAAGTCAGTCCCTACCGGGGATGAAAATAAGTCAGCAGAGGCAGGGCTATGTAGACCAGAAAGGGGGAAATCCCACGCACGATCACCTCGACAATAAATGTTTTGGTGCTTTGCACGATTGTGTATAGCCAGGGGGAACTAAATGAAACACTCCTCCCAATGCACGTTTTTTTTAAATTGTTTTATGTATTGTGGTATTTTTAATTTTCATAGCATAAGAGAAGAGTTTTAGAGCCTATTTTGACCTATTGCCTTTTGTATGTGTATGTTCAATGTAATTACGTTTGAAATGTTCCTTATTTTTATAATGAAAATTGTAACGTCATACCAAATGCTACGTCACCCCCCAGCGAGATGACTTTGTGTGTCTTTGCCACTTGCAAATAAATAAATGGAAAGTATTGTATGCTTACGCATTTGTTTTTTTTCCACTGTACCAAACTATGACTCCTGAACCGCGGTACAAACCGAACAATGTGCCCTTTAACACCCAAGATGAACCCGTCTCTAACTTGTTTCCACAAAAAGTCCAAGACACTAATGTAAAAGTACAATTTCTTGGGATTTCTTGGGAAGTGTTTTTGTAGGATTTTGGCATAAATGGCCAACTTATAATAACGCTCCGTAAACAGTCTGAGCAGAAAACATATAATTCAGTCCATTGAAGTTTTAACAGACATGTAAAACTATAGGACTCAATAATAACATTGGGCTCCAAATTGTCCAAAAATCCTATTTGTGAAAAAATCTAAAAAACGTACTGTACACTACCGGTCAAAAGTTTGGGGTCACTTAGAAATTTCCATTGCACTCCATTATAAACAGACGGAGATCAGTTGCCTTGTTTTTTTAACCAGGGCAGTTTTCAGATTACATTATGTGCTTACATAATTGCAAAAGGCTTCTCCAATGTTATCTCATTTAGTTTTTTTTAAATGATGATGAACATATCAATGAACATTGGATGAATGGTTGCTGATCATGGGCGATGTAGATATTACATTTAAGATCAGCCCCCCCCCCCCCCCCCCCCCCCCCTCAGATCAGCTGGTATTCTGTCTATAATTGAGTGGAATGTAAATTTGTAAATGACCCCATACTTTTGACCGGTAATATTTTCATTTGGTGCAGCCATATAAAACACGATTTGGAGTTTTAATGCATCATTCAGTGTAAGTATCTGAAAAACCATGCAGAATACCATGCAGAGTATTTTACGCAATGCTGTCATACTGTTTAAAAGTTGTTTCCCCCTATATTTGTGGGACATTGAAAGCTAAAAGGAATGAAGAGCTTGAATTTTACACAAAAAAAAGTTGTTTAAACCCATGTTTTGGACAATTAGTCACTGAGAGTGTTGCTGCAACATCAATATAATGAAAGGGAAATAGAACTTGCATTAAATAATATTTGAAAAAAAAGTATCTCGCCTGTTTGTGGCGAAAAAAAAACAATTACTCTTGATAAAAGTTTTCTTTCAAATGATTTTTGTTTTTTAAAGGGGAACATTCGAACGCCATTTTGGGCGTGTGGACCGATCGGATGAGAGGAAGGACGTCTGACGATCTCCTTGGTGTGTCACTCTTTTTGGGGACATATTTCCTGGAAAGAGACATTGCTGTTGAGTTTGTCAAAGGTCATTTGTTTTGTTGATTCACGCAGCACAAATTCAATTCATCTCAAATTCATCTCTCCAGTATATGAGTGGTGATAGATGTTTTGGTGAACATCTCATAACTGTAGCTAAATGATACTAAAACGGTGTGGAGACAATACAAACTACGATGATAATTTGATAGAACTGAATCATTAAGAGGTCAATCAGTCACATGAGATGAACTTAACAGCTGATTAATCCATTAGTTGATCTACAGACTATTTTTTTGCTTACTCTGAGGATTTTTTTCATCATTCACGGCATTCATCAAGAAACAAAAACAACATTTTAATTCCAACTTCTCCACAAGAATTGCTGCTTTTCTCTGTAACATTGTTGTAGACTGGATATTTTGGGGGTTTGGGGCTGTGGGTGAGACAAAATAAGGGAATGTGTGAAAATTACTGGGGGAGGGGTGGCTGAATTTTGTTCTTATACCCCCCCCAACTTTGTTCATATTTTCATTGGACCTCACAGACTTAAGAAAGAAAGAATCCAGAAAAACCCCTTCCAGCTTAAAACCTTCTTAAAATAATATCTTACAATAATATAACGGAGTTGGTACAACTGAGAAGAAAAGCTTCAATTACTTTAGAAGATGATAAACACTTTTGTTTTCCACATACAATAAGGGATTTTAAACAACTTTGGTTAACAGACAACAAAGTGCAACTATCTCCATTTCTTTTTCATATATCACATAATACAAGGGAAGGCTGAGCTAAAATTTGAATATATGACCTCCCCAACAACTACTAATTTTCATACAGTCCCTAAGACATTTAAAGACGTCATCAAGAGTATTGGGAACTTGTGATTGGGGCAATTTATAAACAGAACAAAAAACCCCAAAAAGAATTAGTGGGTAATGGAAATAAGACCTATTGGTAGAAAGTCGCATACATGTATATCCATATCCATCTTAGTAGCAGAGTGAATTGAACTCAACTAAAGTAAATGTCTACAAGAGATAGTTGTTATGGATATAAAGGAGGCGAAGAGAAGATTTGTGTGCAGCCTACATATGATAAGAAGTCAGTGACATATAATAGTTTGGGGTTATTTATTTATTTCCCTCCCTCCGTCCATGTCACCTGGAAATCAGTCCCTCTCCCTTTAAGTGGGAGGTGAGCGGGAGGGCGCTGTGTGGACGGCGACTGTTTGGAAACCCAGAGCAGCAGATGGATCCAAAGGCACCGGGAGTGAGTGAGTAGGGTGCGCGCTCTGTCTCCAAAACGTTTACGCATCGCAGCAGTATCCGCGTCTCTCTCTCTCTCTCTCTCGCTCTCTCTCCTCTCCTCCCCCCCCCCCCCCCCCGCGCAGTCATCTTACCAACATCCACCACTGACCGGCCACTCTGAAGGACCGGGAGCAGAGAAGTCAACACATGTACGGAGCCACCTCTGTCTCAAAACCACTGTGCGTTTAATGCGTTGAGGAATTAAAGCGGGAGAGGAAGAAGAGGAGGACGGAAGTTTTTGTGTGTGTGTGTGTGTGTGTGTGTGTGTGTGTTTTGTGTGTGTGTGTTCGCGTGGAGAGCTCAGGGCGCACCGGGACTGGTGAGTGAAAGCTTTGATCACATATCGGTGTCACACACGCTTAACACGTAAAAAACAACAACAGTTAATCTGCAGACATTAGGCTGCACAACTCACTGGAGGTTTTAGTGCCACGCAACATTTCGCTTTCAAAACTTCCAAACGTCTCACAAGTGTCATGTGTGGATCTGTGATAGGCTATTGTAACTTCAATTCCTGCCGTCCTCTAATCATTCAAACACATCCAATTTACTGTAAGATTCAGTTCCTCTCCACCAGCAGCTCCACTCTTTCACTGTCTTTCACTCTTTCTTGTGACATTTAAAAAATGTTGTCCCTCTTTGAATGTGCCACTGAACAGAGGCTGACGGCTGGCAGTAGTACACAATTATCGAGTAGAGGGAGATGATGATGATGATGATGATGATGATGATGTCAGCTCTGTGGGCAGATGCAAATGAGCAGATATCAGCAGGTTCACTGAGAATAGGTAGAGGCGTCAACACCATCTTTTTTTTGTTCACTTCAGCTGATTCGCTAAAGTTTAGGAGCGCAATGGAAGAATTAGAAGTTTTAGAGTAAAGTAAAGTTTAAATTTAAAAACAAAAAACACAAACGGAGCACTCGGATATCATCTTGTCAGTTTTTCTGTAAGTGTAAATGTATGTTTATATAAGGCTCGGATGAAATGATGATGTGTAGTCCTAATCTACATACAGTATTTGATGCGTGGGAGCATTGTGGGGCAGTGGTGCCTGGGGGCCCAGCACACAAGGGTCCTTTGAAAGCCTTTGGGGGGGGGGGGGGGGTCCTGGGCATGTGACAAGGTTAGAAATAATATCTGTGGTTTAATGTTGATCATAGTGAGACAGACAGTTAAGGATACCGCCAGTGGGACGTGTGGACAGTACTATAAAGTATGTTAAGCTTGTGGCATTACTCAAGGGTGAAGTTGTGTGTGTGTGTGTGTGTGTGTGTGTGTGTGTGTGTGTGTGTGTTGTGTGTGTGCGTGTGCGTGTGCGTGTGCGTGTCTTTACAGTGGCTGGATGCATACAAAGCTGTCTGTCAGTGGGGAGTCCCTGACCTTTCTTTTTTGTCAATCTTCTTTCTTTCTTTCTTCACTCTTCGCTCCCATCTTCATACACCCCTACGGCTGCCACCTCTCCTTTTCTTGTCCTTTCCTTCCTTCCTTTCTTTCCTTTTCTGTCTTTCTTTCTTTTTGTTTCTTTTTTTTTTTCGGGCCATGTGAGAAGGACACTAATGCTGCATCTGTATAATCTGCAACCTGCATGCACACACTCCCATAATGCTCTTTGATCTCCACAGTGAGAACAAGACGGAGCAGTGCAGTTGCAAAGCAAATATACCTGCTTTCTCTCTCTCTCTCATTCTGACACACACACACACACACACACACACGCAGGATAGTCTAAAGGAGTGGTTTGGCGTTTCACCCTTCACCTCCACACCTCCCCTCCCCCTTCTCTCTCTTTTGGAGCTTTGTCTTCTCAGGTGAATGGGTTCATGTAGGACGAAAGGTAACCCCGGCACTCACTCTCTCTCACTCTCTCTCTCTCTGTCTCTCTCTCTCTCTCTCTTTCTCTCTCTCTCTCTCTCCGTCTCTGTCTGTCTGTCTGTCGGTCAGGGTGAGTGCCAACATGTCTTACATCGTAGCCATGTTTGGCCATGCAGTTGTCTGTTCAAACCCTACATCAGGACCGTTTTAAGTCAAGTGTTTTTTATTTTTATTTAGCTCCAGGTGATCATGGCTACGGTACTTCCATGCATCTTTACCAGTGAACTCACTAACAAAGTTTGTCCCCGCTTGTTTCCCCTCCATGTGTCACCGTAACATTCAAGTCACAGAACTGTGCATCCAATATCCCCCAAAAATATCTGTCGTTCAGCAACACTTACTGCTGTTCTGAAAGCGTCAATCAACTCCTTCAAGAACTTTTCTGAAAGAGACAAATATTCCATCCACTGCTTGATAAAAAATATCTATATCTAAAATATCTAACCCAAAATATCTAACCCATTTCCCAATTAGTGCATCTTTTCCCAAATGCAAACACATCGCATTTCCTTTCTCAATTTGTATGACATAAACCAAAGTTTAAATAGTCTGTAATATTTAATATATATCATTGTTTCTTTCTAAAACTATATATTTTGAATGCGTCAATTTTGCTTGATTGCTGACATATGTCATTTCTGCTACTGGCATAGCAACACTTTTCCATCCACATGATTAGGAGAGAGATTAGGAGATTAGAGGATTCTGGAAATACCTTCAGAACTGTAGTAAGTGATGTTAGGCCTAACGCACATACCGCGTCTTTTATCGTCTGAAGAACACGAGGCGGGCGTTGGGTGCCGACTATTGTGCCGACTTTAAAGGGTGCGGAGACGTTGCTTAGCCGTCATAACGAGCTAACTGCATCATTGACATCTAACATCTAACATCTTAACATAAACTAGCATAGCTAGAAATCCTTGATATTTTAAGTGGTTATTAGAATATTGTTGATGGAACACATCGTAAAGCTCTGGGGAGCCCTGCAATGTGATTTTCACCGATGAAAGGAAAGATTTCAGCTTGGTTGGTTGTTCCTTGTCATGTGATGATGATTTTTTTTTTTTTTTATCTTGGGATTTGAGTCCACAAAAACGCAGCAAGTGTCTGCAGCAAGTGCCTTAAACAACCCTCTGGCTTTTTCCAAGATCTCCGGGTGTTTAGTTTTTAGGAAATTGGGACGGTTAGCGTTGTATCTGAATAGTGATGCTAATTAGAGCTAGACCGATTAATCAACCAGGCCCATTAATTGTCCGATATTAACTCACTACGTAAATATTGGTATCGGTTGTTTGTTTACAGTGTTCAATGTTCCTATTTGTATGTGACCTGGTCACAATTTAAAAAAGAAATGTAAAGGATCCATATCAAGATTGATTGTTTATGTTATGTGTTATTGTGAAACAAATATATGTATATCGATATATCGTCATTGTTTTTTTTAAACTCCCAAACACCAATATCGATGTCGGCCTCAACAATATAAGAACCAACCCGGCCATGGGTTGACATGGAGGAATGATGATGTTTTTGTAGAGCTTCTCCACCCATGGTATAATCGCTATAATGCACTCCACAGCGTTCCGATGTAGATAGTAATGGACTCCACCATACTTGTTACCTAGCCTTGCATTATTTTTGAAACATTTTTCATAATTATATTAGACTTTTGAATTTGTGACATTGTGTTCTAAATGATGTGTTGAGTGTTAAAGTGAGAGAGGTGTGTTGTTGGTGTGTGTGTGTGTGTGTTGTGTGTGTGTGTGTGTGTGTGTGTGTGTGTGTGGTGTGTGTGTGGTGTGTGTGTGTGTTGTGTGTGTGTGTGTGTGTGTGTGTGTGTGTGTGTGTGTGTGTGTGGTGTGTGTGGGTGTGTGTGTGTGTGTGGGGTGTGTGCCTACCATTTCCTATACATCAGACGTCTCCATAAGGACAGCAGAGCAGACAAGGTTTTTTTCCCCTCTCTCCACCTGACCTCCTATATCCTCTCGACATTGTTCTCTGAATCCTATTGAACCAGGAGTCCACAGAGAAACGCCACAATGGGAGAATAATGGTGCGTGTGCGTGTGTGTGTGTGTGTGCATGCGTGTGTGTGTGTGTGTGTGTGTGCGTGCGCACTCCTCAGCCTCTCCTTTAGCACAGTGTGAGGCCAAGCCAATCACACAGAACAATGCTGGGTTCAGGGAAGCCTTATGATCTCTTTAAATAAAACCCTCGGGCTGCATTTTCTCCTTTGGGAGAATCACAAGAACTGAACGTTGAAAGACTCCGCTGGTTGACTGACTGACTGACTGACTGACTGACTGACTGACTGACTGACTGACTGACTGACTGACTGACTGATAAACTCGCTGACAGGCGACAGTTTTATCCTGGTGTGACATCTCTGACAGAAACTTCAACTTTTCATTATTTATCTCATGCAATGTACTTATTTCTCTGCTTACTTTACATAAAGTATATATGTGTATCTATGTATGTATGTATATATATATATATATATATATATATATATATATATATTCCTTATAAATACATTACTACGTAGCAAATTCTAATTTTTTTTAGCTGAAACAGTTCATTGACGATAATCACTAACAGTCCAATCATTGCCTGAGTCACTTTTTTGAGGAAACTTCCAAACGTCTTCTGCAGTGGACGATTTGCTGCTTTTCTCTGTTTTGTCTGACAAAACATAACATCTGAAGATGTCAACTTAGAAAAAATAATTGAAAAATGAACTGATAGTACTAATTGTGAACTTTTTTTAAATGTAACTTTTGCATGTATTTGTGAAACTTTTAATATTTTAATGATATATTTTTTTCCGAACAGTGCTAAATTCGTTTTCTTTTTTATTTAACCAAATCTTACATACATACATACATATATACACAAAGCTAAGACTGCCACACGCTACAAAAAAGCATGAATAAAATCCAGTTAAGACACATAAGCAGTAACACGTTTCCACATCTACATATTTTAGACGCAAATTCATCGTCAAATGCATTGAAGAAAGTATTTTAATTTCAAGTTTTTTGTTTTTTTTGTGTTAAATAATGCCTGTTATATTGCAACATAAAGCAATGGAGCGGTCTCTCCAGTTCTTACAATCCTTCTCTACTTTCGTAACTTGAATACAGTAACAGTGTTAAGTTATTTTAAGCCAAAACCTTTTGAGTTTTGAGTCGATATTGTGCTGCTAACATTGTCAGCAGACCAGCAGTATTGCCGTTGTTGCATGTGATTCGGTTGATGAATCAATGAACAGAAAATTTAACCGCAACTCATTTGTCAATTTCAAAGCAACAATGGCTGCATTTCTCTTTTTTTGCTTCACAAATGTGAGCATCTTCTGCTTTTGTTTTCAATCTTTTTAATGTGTCACCTTTGCTTCTGGGAAATTCTGACAGTGCTTATCTCTGTACTTTGAGAATTCACGGAAAATGATTCTGAAATCAATCGGCAGTTGCTGCTGTTCTTCCGAGCTGTGACGCTGTTTTGCTCTGAGATGCTGTGGAGCTGCGGTGTTAGTTTGATGCAGCGTATTGTGGTGTCAGTTATGAATTAATAGTCTGAACACCGGCTTCTATTCAGACAAAGGTGGTAAACGTCTTTCTCTTCTACTCTGGGACTTAACCCTTGTGTTGTCTTCCCGTCAGAACTGAAAATCATCAATTTTGTTGACGATTTTTAGCAATGTTTTTAACTTTTTCTTACGTTTTTGTCATTTTTTTCTCTGTTTTGTCACTTTTTTGACGTTTAACACTACGTAACACTGACTTATTAACTTTAGTTTTACAGTTATTTTTTGAAAGTTATGGTCAATGAAGCTCATTTATAGGAAATTTTACCTAATGTTTGAGTTAAAAAAGCAAAAATTTGAAATTATTTAGACTAAAACTAAAGGAATGGATGTTGATGGATAATCACCGACTGGAATATGTCAACTTTTACTCAATACTATTTCAAAAACACTTTAATTTTTTTCAAATTATATAAAATTGAAAAAGACGTCCCAAAATGAATGAAAGTAGAGATTTGTACTTGGCAAAGAGCGTTGCGTGGAATCAATCATGTTATTTTGGGTAATTTAAAAGAACATTGATATAGGAAAACGGGTCAATTTGACCCAAGGACAACATGAGGGTTAAAAAGCAGATGAATAGATTCATATTCAGGGAAATTTTACCTGCTCTCCTCCCATTAAGCCAATATGACCCCGAACATGTAGTATTTAATGATTCTTTACATCCGTATCACAAAGACCAAATTTAATGTAAGCGCTGAGAGTGGTTTCTTTTTTTCTTTCTTATGGAAACTGACTGACGTGAGAGCATCTCGGTCACCCTTTAAGAAGACGCACCTTGTCTTCATTTTTCTTTTCTGTTTTTATCTTTGAAGCTAACAAGGCGAGAGTGAGCGGTAATACTAAGTGGAGATGTGTGAAGGAATCACAGAGGTGGACAGCTTCTTTAATTCCTGTTGCCTCATCTTAACATCTCCTTCTGGCACTTTTTAAAGACACTTTCCACCTGTTGCCTTCATTGAGGAAGAAAAAAAAAAGTCCCCCCCCCCCCCCCCCACACACACACCACCACACACACACATACTGTGGCTCACGCTGGGCGGGTGTTAAACTAAAAGTAAAAGTCTTACACTGGTTGTGGGCCACTTTCAGAGACACCTAGAGACATCAGCAGCTACACACACACATCCCTGCAAGCATCTACACACACCTTCAAGGTAAGATTCCTGGTTTATGTGCAGCATGATATGAGTGGAATGTGTTTGCCTCTGCTGGCAAGGTTGAATATCTCCTTTCACGTGTTTGTTTCTGAGGCAGATGCACTGTTGAACAGTGTGTATGTGTGAGTGTGTGTGCGCGTCTGTGTGTGCACCAACTGTAATGCAGTATTCACATGTTTAGGTTTCTGTTCTATACAGCTGAAGATTAATCAGTGATTTTGAATGACATTCGGTAGATCTCATTCTGTCCTGCATGCGCCGTTGCAAAGTGCATTTACGTTCTGCCAGGTGTGCTTCGGATGTGCACTCACTCGTCCATGAATGCTGTCATAAGCTCACAATACTGTGGTAATAAAGCCCGCGCTTTCAACCACGGCAGGCTATTTATCAACAGCTGTAAATCAGTTTTGAAGGAGAAAGAACGGAAGCATTTTTGGAACGCCGCCCTGCATTTGTCAACCCCTTTTTGAACACTTTCTAATCCCCAAGAAGAAAAACCGAAAAGAAACCACTTGAGTTTTCTGAACTCTTTCCTATGCGTGTGCACGCCTGTATTAAATGCATGTGTGTTCATTCGGCACGCAATGTCAAAATACAAGCTCCTACAGGACTAAGGTGTGTTTCATTAAATATAGAGTTGAATGGGAAGCTTTTGTTGGGAAGTATGTGTTCTTTTTCTTTTTTTTAATTCTGATGTTGGTCTATAACTACAGGTTTCTTTTGTCTCACTGTTCCCGTTATGCTCGTCACATAACGGCCCCGTATTGTTACAAGACATGAATGAGCAAGTTTATATGGGACTAGAATCTGCCTCTTAATTTAAAGAGCCTTTCAAGAGAAAAAAAAAAATATATAAAATCTCATGAGAGGATTTTGTGTTGCTATGGTCATGATACTCATGTACAGCTTTAATTAATTATTTTTTAGTGTGATTCAGTTGGATGGAGTCATGGAGACATGTTAAAGAATTTGACATTCCACAATGACAACAAAAAGAAAAAGCCTAGAGGCTCTGGTTGTCTTTTTTTAAATATATTTCAGCTTCTTTTATGACTTTTCCAGCGTTAACCAACAGATTTGCATTGCCATCAGTGAGGCGCGCACAAACAGATGTTTTTTTGTTCATCCCTGAAGATCCCTTTTTCGAGCCGATTTGTTTAGTTCTGTGTTGATAATGAACACACACGCATCACAGACACGCTATTGATACATGAGCCCTGCAAGCACAAATAAAAACATACCAGTTTCCTGGTTCATTTACATGAACTTTTGGGCGCAAACAACTCCGCTCTGTTCATGTCAAACCTTAAGTTGAAAAGTTAATTGAATATATTTTATTATATAACACAACACTCCCACTCTACACCTGTGTGTTTGTGTTTGTGTATGCATGTGTGTGTCATTTGCAAATGACCAGAGACCGTTTGTTTTGACAGCAGTCCAGTGGCATGATTTGCATTTTCATAAAAAATCAGTGATATCTAAAGCCACAGTAGGCCATTCTGTGCCTGCTTTGTATAAGTTGGTTGCTTGTTTGACTATGATGTGACTTTTAATAATTGGCGCTTTTAGGCATTTGATATCTTTCAGTACCTAATAATAAATGGAAAAAGGTAGAGTTGTTCCGGTACCGCTACCGATGCTAAAATGCTGGTGTCAGTATCAGCGAGTATGTGAGTCTACGAACCGATCCATTACCAAAATGTAGCACTGAAAAAAAAAAAGTTGAAAGAAAGTTCTATAGCAATCATTCTCTGTATTTGTTAATGTTTTACAAAGGGTTTAACCCAAGCCTGGCTGTACATCGATAGCAATCGCTTCACATTTATACAGGGTTAAAAAAAAAAATTAGAAATAGAGCTTAAAATGCAATATCATTAAAAAGGGCTACAGGCTATAAAGACACGCTGGTCTCAGATTGGTACTTGGTATCGATCGCTACGCAAGTTTAGGGATATGACTTGGTATCAGGAAGGAAAAAAATGGTATTGGAACATTTCTAGGAAAAAGAAAGTAGCCTAAGTAAAACATGTTTCTGACAGACTTCAGACAATATAGCAGCAGCTTTTCTGCATTTTTAATCTCCCGCTCACCACATCTGCATGATAACGTCTTGAAAATCATGCGCTTACTTTTATGTCCTATGCACTGAGACAGTGAGATATCTCGGTCTCCATCCTCTTCCGCTATACTCAAGATCTCAATTCAAATAATGCCTGTCGAAACCTATAAAATCAACAGGGAAATGAACAGAAAATGCATGATCTATGGTAGGCCTATATCTCATTGTGTCAAAAAAACAAAATTACAGATTGATGGTAGATTGTGTGGCAGTGGTGAAGCCCTGGAGGGCTGTATACGAGCATATACAAAGTCACAAACCCAAAAACTAAAATTCTGCGAATGTTAGTCAAAAACTGTCCGAATGGTGAATCAACCACGGAGATAAGTTTCAGTAAGTGGCCTTTAACAGACTGACTGTGTGAAGCATGGGGATCCTTCTCTACAAACTACAAAACTATGGACTTTTTTAGTAGTGTTTTACAAGAAAAGGCATCAATATTAAAAAGCATAAAAGTAGGTAATACATTTTCTCTAGGAATATAGAATAATACTAAACAACCGTTGAGGATCACACTTTATATTGTCTAACCACATGCTTAATCGGTTACAAAGACGACATCATAAACTCTAGGGACTGCTGTTAAAGTCAGAATTGGGAATGATGACCTGTAATAAACGTGAGTTTCATTTATTAAATGGCTGCATCTTTATATACCGTCTATGATCGCTACACAGTAACAGCCGTAGGGACAACTACGCTAAATGGTTAGCTTACCTACACATGTTTAACGTTAACTTTGTGTGTGTGTGTGTGTGTGTGTGTGTGTGTGTGTGTGTGTGTGTGTGTGTGTGTGTGTGTGTGTGTTGTGTGTTGTGTGTGTGTGTGTGGTGTCAACATGCAGCGCTTGTGCGAAACAGAAACGAAATGAATGAATACCGAAATATTCCAACAGAAATGTTCAGTTTAATGTGAATTAGAGCAGCCGACAGCCCGCTAGCTAGCTCACTACACCGCTTCAGCTAAGCACACCATAAAATATACGACTGCTACCTCAGCCCGTAAGGGGGTGTGGAGTAATAGACGCAGAGTTTTATTAAATTAAACAGCTACAGAGTTAACGTTGCTATGGACGTAGGATTCCAACCGTAGAAACGGAAGGTTCCAATAGAACAATACAATCATATCATCATATAAATTAATAAACTCCCGTTTAAATCAATGATTTGCGTCAAATTATTGATTTATTTGGTAAGTAGCCATGGAATAAGCCGGGCTGATTCAAGTCCTGATCACCCTGTCGGGGTTGGCTCGTTCTACATTATCCCTTACTTAGAGGGCCAGGGCCTTTCCACCACCTTGCTTTGCTTTGTTTTTAGATGTACAGCTGAGCTGAGCCAGTAACATACAGTACATCTCCACCTTGTCTGCTTCAGTCAACCCCAACCCCATCGGTCCCCTACTGAAGATGCACGTCTTTATATCAGTGCAGTCAGTTAAACCTGTTATTAACGGCGTCAAAGCAAACCCATTTTAACGGCGTCAATTTTTAATCGCAAGATTGATGTTCTATTTGACCTAGCAAACGTTGTCATTTTAACACCTCCTGTTACAACAACTAGTAACGTTAGCAAAGCTACAACACCACATCGGATCTAGCTAGACCGGAAACCAAACAACACACACGCCGTTTGGGCTTGCGAGCCGGCCAAAGAGTAGTAACGTTAAGTTATGAGTGGAAAAGTTGCCAAATGTTCCATTAACCAGACCATGATCTGTGTGTGTTGTTGTTGTGAACTGAGCGATCATCGCAGCACGTCCAGTCTGAAAGACCGCTTGATGGCCAAGCACACAGCTGATGCCAGTCCCCTTTAATTGATGGACAGTGTTACATTGTGTGAGAGATTATTTACTCCAAGTGATAACGATAGTGTGAAATTGAACACTACAGTGGGCTATATGCCAATGTTGTTTTCAATAAAAAAAAAACATTTGCACAAAGCAAGCTGAGCCACTCTTCCATGTTGATAAGAGCGTTAAAATGAGAAAAAATAAGACAAAAAAAATCAAAGGACATTTAGAAAAAGATTACAATGTGTGATTAATTGCTATTAATTGCGAGTTAACTATGACATTAGGCAAGGCAGCTTTATTGTAGAGCACATTTCAGCAACAGGGCAATTCAAAGTGCTTTACACAAAAACAGTTAAAAAATAAAAACAGATAAAACACAAGAATAAAAGTTACAGTGCAGTATAAGAAATTAAACATTAAAGAAATGAACAGTCATTTAAAGAAAGGCAACATCAAAAAGAAAGGTCTTCAGCCTTGATTTAAAAGAACTGAGAGTAGCAGCGGATCTACAGGTTTCTGGGAGTTTATTCCAGATATGAGGAGCATAGAAACTGAATGCTGCTTCACCCTGTTTAGTTCTGACTCTGGGGACAGAAAGTAGACCTGTCCCAGACCACCTGAGAGGTCTGGGGGGGGGGGGGTCATAGTGTAGTAGCGGATCAGAAATGTATTTGTATTTTGGCCCTAAACCGTTTAGTGTTTTATAAACTAGCATACGTATTAATGTGATTAATCGTGATTAAATATTTTAATTGTTTGACAGCACTACTTTAAAGATTAAGGTAAGCGCCAATAGTCCAACAATCACTCTCTTTTAGCTCTTGTTTTTGGTCTTTTGGTGTCTACCAACTCCTGAGGGAAGTATCCGTCTCTTTAGCTGCTAAATGTTCGACTTTGTTTACCAGCCAGCCTCTAACTGTGTGTGTCTGCTGTTTGGTGATGAGCAGGTTTCGAGAGCCTTTTACGCTGCAGCCGAAAACGACAAAGAGTGGTGAGCATCCGGCCCTGCTTTCATCTTTCTACTTCTTGACTTGAATAGCTCTTGACATTGACTCTTTTGTTGGTGCTTTTATAAGCACCAACAAAAGATGCAATGGATTATTTATTTATCTTTTCCACCAGTGTTCTTCCTGCGTCTTCCTTTTTTTTCGGGCTATGCAGACATGCGCTGTGTCGTCAGAGCCGTGTGCGGAGCCGGGCGGCGTGTCATTACTGAGGTCAGCCAGCAACTTCAGACATGATCTCCGGCTTATTGGAGCTGGTTAAGACCTTTGGCACAAAGTTGTCCGTGGTATAAGCAGCTATACCTGTGAAACACACACACACACACACACACACACACACACACACACACACACACACAGCAAAGACCTCCTGCGGTCTCTCAATGCTGAGACGAACAGGCCCTCAGCAGAATCACCTGTTGTGCTCCTTACTGCTCAAAGGCGTTTCCATAGTAACACCTCACAGCCCTGGCCCCTTGGTCTTTAAGACCCTCGGCAAACATAGACCCCCCCTAACACCGTTACAAACTCCATAAAACACACACGTGCACGCACACACACACATACATATGTCGTGCACACATGGTTGCTCTCAAGAAGCCGCAGTGAATGGAGTGAGGATATAAAGTGTGCCGGGCTAAAGAAGGGAGCACATTGTGAGAGTCAGGCCTCCTTTGTCTGAGCTAGCCTGAAGGAGTAGGGGGTGGAAAGGGAGTGGGGGTGGGGGTGGGGGGCTTTTGTGAAGGAAGAGAAAAAAGTGGCCTTCATACACATCCTTTCTTCCCTTTCTCTTGTTCTATCTCTTTATTGGAAGTATGTTTTGTCTTCTCTCCCCTCCTCCTCCTCCTCTCTGATAAATGCCACAGTAGCCTTTCGCTAGTCGCCACAATAGCCGACCTGTGTGTGAGAGAGAGAGAGAGAGAGAGAGATGGCTGCTTTTTAACCTGTGCTTCTGAAAAGCATGAATAGGCCATGACTGAAGCCAGAGTCCGGTTCTCCTCTCTTTTTTCTCTCCTCAGTGTCTTTGTGAAGGGCACAGTTGTGTCATTAGCCTATTTATACATCTTAGGGAGAGAGAGCTAGAGATAGATAGAGAGAGAGAGAGGCTTATGAAGTGTATTGGAGGAGGATGGGATGGGGGTAGTCGGGGAGGTGAGGATGGGGTTAGTCGATTAAAGAAATCTTATCTTAACACCACACTACTATTCACTACATTGGCAGCCGATGTACAAGAACGCGGTTGGCCGCGTAGGGAGGTGGATGGGTGGGCGTTCAAGGGCAACTTCGGCACAAAATGAAGCTAGGGGTTAATAACATATCTTTACTGAGTTGATCGATGGCAGGCGCCATCTTGGAAAACAGTTGAACCAGTCGAACCACGAACACCCTGCTCGAGCTATGTTACTGGTTACTGGTTGCACGACGTTGGTCGTTCGACTGGTCATGACTGTTTTCCAAGATGTAATGTCTTACAAACTAGCTTTTTAATAAACTGTCTGTAGACTTACAAAGTTCTCAATGCTTCGGGTTTACATGCAGGGCCCCTCATTATGCTACTGTTAGTGTGTGGTGCTATTTTAAGCCTTGTTAGTGGAACAGAAATAGCAATTTTTACCCAATGCTAACGTTAGCAGCTATTCACCGGTTAGCGGTAGCTTGGTTCAAGCAAGAGACACATTCGATTAGCATGAAAACAGATCCCTGAGAACAATCCACTCGGCACACATATGTTATTTAGCCCTAGGTTCATTTTGCGCTGGAATCTTCCTTTAACATACAGGACTTTGAAGCCAGAGAGCGGATTTTGTTTCCCGGGGAAACTAAAGCCTTTCACCCAGGAAATGCGTGTTCCTTAGGAGGGTTTTAATCCAAAAACAATCTATGTCCTAATCTTAACTTTCATCGCGGCAAAAAGCTCACATATTGTGGACTCAGCTAGGCAGCTCGCGGTGCTTTGTACCCAACTCAAAGTCACCTATTTTCCGGTAACTGATCCACCGACTACCGCTGATACAACGGAGGTCTGTAGCCGGCGTCACAAAGCTGCCGCTCGTCGTCATGGAGCTCATAGCCGGCCGACGTCAAATGACCAGCCGGCAGTCTCCTAAATTCGTAGGATATCATAAGTTTTGTTGTGCGTACAGTTTCGTACAAAATCAAACGGACCAATTCATGAGAAGGCGTTGACTGATCAGTTTGTATATAGCAATGGTTTGTATTTTGTATTTTTAAGAGGATATGTTTTGAATGAAGAAATCTTAGTTTGCAAAGCTGTTGAACCCAAATGTAGGGGAGTAAAAATGTACAACATCTGAAATGTAGTGGGGTAGAACGAAAGTGGCAAAAATGTCTTACTCAATTAATGTACGAGTTGGTCAAATTTGACTAAAAGCTCCCTTGTAGAGCTTTTGACTGCTAGTAGTGCAATGGAGCAACACATTGGGTCCTTCTTTGGTTTGTATTGTGAGGCTTATCATTCATTGTCCATCACGGTCTCAACAAAAGTGTTTCTTGCTAATCTGCGGCACGCCAACTTCCTTGCGTTTGTATCGCCTTCCTCTTAATCTTGCTGTCTTTGGCTTCTGCCCTATGATTGGACCAAACCAGATAAGACGTTCGGCAAGCAGCAAGCGAGCATCACAGCTGTTCTGATAGCTTCCTGTATGTCCAGCATAAACCAAATACTTCAAGCACAGTTAATAACCAACAGCAGCAAGTAGTTGTTTTCATAGTTTCATTGTTGTTTGGCTGACATTGCTTTATTTTTAAATCTTTCTGCAAATGTGTTCCGATACAGTATTACAGTCACATGTTTGATGTTCAAGCAACGAAAAGACTTTTCTTTCTGTTTTTTTTGTTGCAGCACCTATGAATACACGTTCCTCGGCTATAGACACAAGACGCATGCAGTAATAACGAAACGTAAAAAAAGGAGCCATGTAAATCAAGAATACCTTCTGTGTTTTGTCATCTCGTTGTCACTGAAACTATGATCTACTAAAAATTGAGCTGAGCTTGAAAGCATCGCATTAAAGCAGCTGCAGCCCACTGCTTACTGGAGAGGCTGTGAACTGTGCACTTCCCTCCAGTCTTACACCTGTTGACTGGGAAGATTAGAAACTTTTAGATATCACTTAGAAAGTTTTTTTAAGTGCACAGTTTATATACATATATATGGCTGACTTTATGACTCAAGATAGAGCTTAAAATGCAATATCATAGAGAGAAATGTATCTAAATAAAGTAATGATCTCCTGACAGCGGACTAAAGTCTTTGTGGTTTTATTTAAGAAAATGAGCCTATGCATGTGGCCGGGTGAGTCACATATGCAGTGTGTTCATTGTTAGTCCTTGTTCAAACTTTAGCAGGTTTTGCAAGAGATAAATGGCCGAGGAGAAATGACAGCTGCCACAGTAAAAAAGCACAGTGTCAGTCTTAATACGCCATTGAAGCGGGGTTTACTATCCATGTTCTGAAGTCAAGGTGTTAGCATTCGGCCTTTTTTTTATTGTGTTCGCCATCCTTCTCGAGACATACAGAGTGAACCACAGAACACTTTTATGTTTTATTACAAATGTTTGAAATGTACAGATATTCCCATTTCACTTTGGCTCTGTTACTTCCTGCTAATTACAGCTGCAAAGACAAATCGATTAATTGATTAGTGTAGTTACTAGTTAGTAGCTACTTAGTTACTACTATTAAGCTAAGCAACTATTTTGATCAACGATTAATTGGTTTGAATCCTTTTTTCTTAATGAAAAAAGTGTGAAAGATGAATATTTTTTGGTTTCTTCCCTTCTTTCTGTGACAGTGAACTGAATATATTTAATATGGACAAAACAAGACATTATCATGGAATTTGGAAAACACCAGTTAACGTGTTTTTTTTTTTTACCATTTTCATTTACATAGAAATGAATCAAACCAATCGATAGTTCGAGGAAAAAAATCGGCAGATTAATCTTAATTATCTGTGCACCAGTAAAAGCAGGACTGGATTCTAAGTTTATTAATATATTTATTATTTCATGGTGCTGCTTTTTCTTAATATCTTCCAAACTAGTGTCATTGTTTCTTGATGTCACGCTAAAGGTCTAAAGATCGCGTTGTCATCCTCTTTCTACTCTAACACATAAGACAGTTATTGTGTGCTTGTTTTGCCACGGGCCACGCATTAACACGGGGCATCGTGTGTGTATGCGGGTGGGCGGATGGTGATGTATCACTGCTTTTTTAAGCCCCAATTTACCACAGCTGCCATTTTACCAACACAAATGAAACTCTGTGATCATACGACAAAAATGTTCTGTGTCCGTATCAAATCATTTTAAAGTATGTGAATGCGTCGGGGGGGGGGGGGGGACGACTTCCAAATGTGGTGTGCGTGCATGCCTGCCTGCCTCAACGGGGCAGCCCCTGAACTCCAAGAGGAAAAGGGAGTAAAATGTAGTCTTTGTGATGTCTCTATCACTCAATCGCAGCGCTGGAGTTCCCAACACTGCTCTTTGTGTGATGAACTGACCAGCGACCACAGAACAACGGCACCTTATCAGGGCTTGTAGCTCTCTGTGTTCGCTTCTCAGCACACACACTCAGTGCAAGGTAAAAAAAAAAAATGAGGAAACTAAGCGTGTATTCTTGATAAGCTTATTCTTTGGACTCTGTACTGAATGCTTCAGTACCCTTGACATCAAAAGGCCAGGAGAACAGAGGAGAAAGGAGAAAGGAAAGGAGAAGAGAGCAAAGCTTTTGTGTCCACAATCCTGAGAGCTCATTCTCTAATGAGGCCCAGTCAGCAACGCAAGTGTGTGTGTGTGTGTGTGTGTGTGTGTGTGTGTGTGTGTGTGTGTGTGTGTGTGTGTGTGTGTGTGTGTGTGTGTGTGTGGTGTGTGTGTGTGTGTGTGTGTGTGTGTGTGTGTGGTGTGTGTGTGTGTCTTACCAACCTCTCCAGTAAAAAAAAAAATAATTAAGACACCGAACACACCATTCGTCTGAGACGTCATCTGTCAAAGTCTTTCTTTTTTTTTTAGGACTTTATTTAGCTGAAGAGGAAGATGAATTTTTTTCAACACATGAAGGAACACTAGCTACAGTTGATCCCAAACATTCAACATCAACACATCTGAGACGGCATGGTTTTCACTGGACAACGATGGGATGACACACTGTCATCTGAAAAGTAATTATTAAAAGTCCTTGAAATGTCACCGTAAAGCTGTTAAAACATTTCTAAAAGTGGGTGAGGTAGTGCTTGGTGAAAGCATGGTAAACTGTTGGGAAAAGCAAACAACTACAGAATTCAGCAGTTCGTGTACCAAGTTTAGGAGTTTTAGAGGTCACTTGCAAGGACCATGTAATTATAGCTTTTCAATTCCTTTGGTAATTGTGGGCTAACTTGACACCTCTGGTTGTTATTGACAACTGCTCTGAATTTGCAATTGCTAAGCTTTTACCACCTGTAACACGTCATTACAGTATGTTTTCATTTTATGACTGGGAGAAGCAATAAGTGACTTTTTATTTTTTTTGTAATCATTCCTTTTAGTTAGTTGGCACATGGACCGTAGCATTGACTCTTCTTCACTATTTGGTGAAAGACACTTAGAAAGAAATGTCATTTATGTAGGCTTGTAGGGTACAGTATACAGTGGTAATCGTACTGAGCAGCCTGTGTGTGGTCAGAAGAGTACGTTGGGATGTTTTAACGTCAGTCAGTCAGCCAGTCAGCCAGTCGGCACACATTTGACAGGTATGTCTCTATAATGTTGCATCAAATTTACCCAGACTGTCAGATTGAGGGCTCCTGATCTTATTGAATCAGTCATTTAAGCGCTACCACTTAATTCTGTGGCTCGTGTGTTCACACATAGACAGACAGCATAAACAGCATGTATCTTGGTTACAGTTCTCTTAACCCCCCCCCACCTCCGACATGGGCTGATGATAGTATTTGAGTCACGCTGAACCTTGCTGCTATGCAGATGCTCAAATCCTAATTGGACATTTGTAGGGCTTTTCACTTATAAAGCGCATTCTGCGTTTTGCATAGTTTGTGCATTTCTTTTCTTTTCTTTTTGTGCTTAAATCTTAAAAGGAGGGGGGGGGGGGGCTGGAATTGGGGGCGGCAGCACTTTTAGACAGTCTCAATAGTAGAGCTGCAAAGATGAATCCATTACTGGATTAGTTTTCAACTATTAAGCATAATGACTATGCACCCAGTCAAAGTGCCACTGTGTCCAACTCAGTAAAACCAGGCAGCAGTCAACGTGTGCATGGCAAGAAAGTTCATATGTTTCTTTTTTTCGAGTAATGAACGATGGCTTAATTCAACTTCCAGCTGTTTTTTTTTTTTTTTTTTTTTTCTGACTCAACAAGTGAAAAGCAAAACCAAAACAGAATTTACTAAGGACCAAAAAAGACATTGAAAGCGTTGTGCATTAGCCATTTAATAATCAGCGTATTGTGCCTACAACTATGTTGACGTTTGACAGGTTCTTCTCTTATTAATGAAATTATTTTAACAAGCACAATGGAGTCTGATTCTATCTCACCCTTGTCTACATCTCACCCTTTTTCCTGGCCTTTACACTTACCGCATATTAAATTAGCCTGACCTGACTTTTGCCAGTTTTCAGTCACATGTCCAGGAAATCCTAACCAGGGATAAAGCCGACTTTGTTAGAAAGCGTTTGAAGCCAATGAATGCTCTTATCATGCCACTATCGCACCTGTTAGATGGCTGATGCTCGATTGTTATCGCGCACGTCGGGGCTGCAGCGACGGTTACCTGAAACAGCCTGCCAATTATGCAAATGAAGCTGCTATATGGTGGGATTTGAAGAGGCTCTTTGTACTTCCTCTCTTGAGAGGAGATAGGAGGGGGGGGGGGCTAGAAGGAAGGCGGGTTGGCTAGGTCAGAGGTAAAAGGAGAGTAGAAAATTCATTACTGGCGAGGGAGAGCCAGTCTTGACTTGTGTCAGCAGATCTGTTCCAGTGAGGAAGCGCTGTTGGGTCTCCTCATGTCCTCTCATCCCTACCAGGTCAGTACCCAAAACTACAGGATAGATGAAAATATCTTCTTATATGTGTAGTTTGTTTATTTTATTTTACTTTTCTCTTTCTCGTTAATGCCAGTTCAGGTTTTACAAAAACTTCCATTGCTTTCTATTCTCAAGCACAGCAACATCCCTCATTGATTCTCAATCAGAGGAGTAGATGGATGTTAAAAGAAGCCAGATGAGCCACAGGCGGATTCAAAAACTGCAAAATAAATTAGTTAAATTATATTTAAAAGATTAGTTTTTATCATTCCTAAGCGAATACTGCTAACTGTGAAACAATTCCTTAAACATTTGTTTACAAAAATTTTTTTTTTTCTTCTTACGCTTGTCTTCACAAGACCGCCCAGCAGGTTGGAAACTTACTGTAAGAGCTTGGCCTCGGAACACGGCAGACAACTGACAATTTAACAATGTGAGATGATGTTTTGCAAACGTTACTCATTCAAGTGTGATAGAACTGGCTGTGGAAATATGCCAAGATCAGCGTGTGAGATAGTTTTCATATTTGTTTTAGTTTGAGAATGTTACGTTTGAGCCAGCACGACTGAGAAGTGTTGCGTTGTTTTTTTTGCCTTTGATGTTCCTGCGGAGAACCTTTCTGCCATCCACAGCTGTCCGTCTCGGCGTTGACAATGAGAATGTCTTTATATATCGCCGCTTTAGATGACTAACACTTTACCCTGCTGCTCTCAACTGCTGAGACTGGCTTTTTGGCGCGCACTCTCTCTTTCTCCGTCTATTGTGCACTCTCTCTGCTATTTTGCCTCGGGCACTAGTTGGAAAGTGTCATGAACGATACAGCCAACAACCCAACAAGCTGCTTCTGTGGGTGGGGGGGGGGGGTGTAGAGAAAAGAAAACAGTGAGAGAGGGAGAGAAGGAGGAAACAAGAGACAAAAGAAAGAGAGAACAACAGAAGGGATTTGCATTGCCAAGTTTGATGTGTTACAAGTTGTTGGGTAACTGACGGTTTTGTGCAAAACGATTCTTGTGTTGTGGGAAGTGTAAGGTTTCAGTGTTGTCAGCGCTAAAGGAGAAGAGCTGAGGCATGTTCCCTCCGTCCACTGTCATCCTCCATCGCCTCCGGCTCTGCTGCGACGGGTGCATTCATTTCACAGAGGGGGGACGGGATAAGTGTAACCCTGCAGCAGCACAGCCATTACCGCGGTCAGACCGACCGGGAGCACCAATGGGTTTCCTTTTAAAGGCTCACGTCACCTAAATAATAGGGGTGTGCAAAAAAAATTGACTTGTATTTGAATCGCGATTCAAGCTGTACCGATTCACAGAGTGTCATATTCATATTTTTAATTTATTTGTTATTGTATGTCTACTGCAATCACATGATAGATAGATATATACTTTATTGAAGTAGAAATTCAAGGTCCCAGTATCTTACAGACATCACACACAACATACAACATACATCATAACAGGATGTTAAAATAACATAACAAACAAATCCATATGAATAATATGGCTATGAATCTAGACAGACTGTGCATCAGTATGTGACTCTGAGAGCCAATGACCAAGTGGGAGTGAGAATGGGTGGACGTCACACATCCCATTTCCTTGTTGAACAAGACGTGTGTGACTCGAACATCTCACATTTACAACAAAACGTACAGCGAAAGAGCGTGCAAAACATTTCAGACCGTCCTGCCAGCCTGTAATCATTTTAACATCAATGTACGCTGGAACCATTTTTTACTCTGATGCCGCTGAAGCGGCCGCTATTTTAATCCAAGGGAGTAAGCCTCTCCTCTCCAAGCGTAGCTCCCATGGCGCCATTTTAATGCTACGAAGCCATCACCTGCAGTTAGCATCCCATTGACTCCCATTCATTTTTGCGCCACTTTGACAGTGAATATACTGAGAACAGCTACGCTCATTATTGTATGTGCAATAATAAGTTAAAGTCCAATAAGTCCATCAAACCATATGAATGTGTGTCCCAGGCCAGGATGGGAAATGACCTAACAATATAAAGATCAACAAGCCATGACAGACATGTTCCAATTTGATTCATTTAATAAATTATTATTTTTTGTCTTAAATCCACCAGCCACTTTCATGTTGTACCATCATTTGCAGCTTCCTGAGCCTTTTTTGGTAAGGTTACTAGGAAAACTCAGCCTAGAGTAGTTTTATTCTCCCCTACACAAGTTTCCTTTTTATTTTTAAAGAACAATACAAAAAAGAAATCACCAAATTCTCTGTCTCCTGCAATTGCATTGCAACAAAAACGCTTTTATGGCGATTTTTTTACAAAACCTCCGGCAACATCAGGCATTTTGGGCCGCAACAATCTCAAAAAAGTCCTGGAGGGACCGATTATTGCATAATTGTACAATTTTTTTGTCTCCTCATTGCTCTTGTATAGTTTCCGTTTTCAAGACTCTTATTATTGGTTTATTTGACCTTATCTGTACTATTGCTGTCTCTGTGCTGCTGCATCAGCTGCTGGGGAGCAATAAAAGTTTATCTCATCTTTGTTTCCGCTGCTCTTTCACTAGGATTTCTTTTAGTTGTCTGTAGATATATATGTGTGTGTATATATATATAATATATATATATATATATATATATATAATTTTTTTTAAACCAACAAAGCTTGATTCCTCAAACACTTATTTGCATTTGAAGCCTCACCTGCTTTGGCAGTTTATCCTCTGCTTGAACTCACCACGATTACATTGTTTGCTCAGTAATATACATAATTGGACTCCTGCAACAGTTTCCTCACATGAAAAAATATATATATTTATATATACTGTATATATGTTGCTTTTTTAATGTAAGATAACTGTCTAACAGAAGTCTAAATACTAGTTTTTGGTCACTTTGTTCTACTTTCTTTAGCTCAACAGCTGGTCTGAGGTCTGTTTTAATGTGTGGGCATGTGGTGAGCGCCTATAAAAGCTGAACAACACTCTATGTGGTTGGAAAACAGGCCACAATCAGATAACCTCGAAAGAAGGCAATTCTATTCAAATCATGCAACACACACACACACACACACACACGCACGCACGCACGCACGCGCGCACGCGCACTCACACTCGCACACGCAGGTTCTACATGGGTGCAGACTGCGCCACATAGGCTAAGTGTGTGTTTAAGTAGATGAGACTGATGTGGAGGGAAGCAGTAACCTTGACTGGCTCTCATTGTTCTAGCTAAGACGCTTAAAGCATTGTTAAAAAAACAACAACAACCTTTGTGCTTGTAAAACACACACGCACCTCGACGCATTCCTTGCTGTCAACAGCTCTCTGGATCACTGAGATTCAGTGCATACCTCTGCATTGGGTGACACACACACACACACACAGACACACACACACAGACACACACAGTCTGTGCAGAGGCGTGTGAAAGCCACCTGTGGCAGCTCTACAGTCCAGTCCTCTGTGGAACGTGGAGGGGAGACCCAGGAATAACTCGCCGTGGGATAAAACTCAGTGTGTTGCCACTGCCAGCATGACCACCCCCCCCCCCCCCACGTCAAACAATCAACCCCTCGCTGATACCCACAGTGGCTGCTGCAGTGTTGGCTAAACAGTTACTCACCTCTCCATCTTCATCCCTCCATTTTCATTCCTTGTTAATGCTCCCAAAGAAACACAGCACTTGAAAATAGCAATCAGACGGGACTAGGCTGATAAAGATCCTTGTGGGTGTGCTGATGGCTCGTATATTCCAATGGTCACCACAGATGACAAGGATCAGTGTGTTGGAAACCGTATTTAGATTACGGGACAGCGCTTTTTTTGTTGAGGAAATTTAAATTCTAGACCTCTAGGCCCAAACCACGTAAAGCGAGCATAAAAACAGTTTTTTCGAATTTGAGGACGTTTTCTTTTCTCGAATTATGCCGTTTAATAATAATAATAATAATAAATTTAATTTATAATGCACTTTATATTTGCAAAAATCTCAAAGTGCTACATGGTAAAAAAAAAAAAAAAAAAAAAAAAAAAGTAAGTGATAAAATAAAACACATGGAGAGCATGAAAATAATAAATATAAAAATAAACAAAAACAATGTAGAAAAGGGCAAGAGATCAGTCATAAGCTCTCCTAAAAAGGTGGGTTTTAAGGCCACGTTTAAAATCATCCACAGTCTGTGGTGTCCTCAGGTGGTCAGGGAGAGCATTCCACAGTCTGGGAGCCGCTGAGCAGAAAGCCCGATCTCCCATAGTACGGAGCTTTGTCCTGGGAGGTTTCAGGAGATAACCTGAGGCAGATCGGAGGGTCCGGGTAGAGGTCTGAGGGTGAGAAGTTCCTTGAGGTAGGGGGGGGCTTCACCGTGGATGCACTGATGGGTGAGGAGGGAGACCTTGTACTCAATCCTGAGAGACACAGGAAGCCAGTGGAGAGATTTGAGGATGGGGGTGATGTGGTCGTGTTTGCGCACCCTCAACAGGATCCTAGCAGCGCTGTTCTGGATGTACTGTAGCTTTTGAAGGCTTTTCTCAGGGATCCCAGTGAGGAGCGCATTGCAGTAGTCCAGCCTGGAGGAGACAAAAGCGTGGACAAGCTTTTCGGCATCACTGGAGTGAGTATGGGACGGAGTTTAGCGATGTTCCTGAGGTGGAAAAAGGAGGTCTTGCAGAGATGTTTTATGTGAGCCTCAAAGGCCAGATGAGAGTCCATTTTAACACCCAGGTTAGTGGCTGATGTAGAAAGAGGAATATTTTGGCCAGAGAGGTTGATGCTGGTAATGGCAGATGACCGAACCTGGTGAGGAGTGCCGACTAAGATGGCTTCAGTCTTGGAGCTGTTTAGCTGCAGAAAGTTTTGCTGCAACCACGCCTTTACCTCCTCCAGGCAGGTGGTCAGAGTAGATGATGGCAGGGCAGCAGAGGGGGTTGGGTGAGTCCTGAGGTAGAGTTGAGTGTCATCAGCATAGCAGTGGAACGAGATTCCATGTCGGCTGATGACATGGCCAAGGGGGAGCATGTAGAGGATAAACAAGGTGGGGCCGAGCACTGAGCCTTGAGGGACACCACAGGTGACGTTGTGCGTCAGGGATTTAGCCTCTCCCAAGGCGACATGCTCAGTCCTCCCGGTGAGGTACGTTTCCATCAACATTTCCATCAACGTTTCCATCAACATTTTCTAATGCGAGACTTCAAAATGCACATAAAAATAACTACTGTTTACAGACATTTTAGTGAACTCATGTCGTGATATAATAATACCATGTTACTGTTCTACACATATCTGATGTCTTAAATAATGATTCCAACTTAAAAACGAAAAAGGAAGGTTGTTTGGAGGTTTTAGTTTTACTTGTATGAAGAGCTTTGTCTGATGTAATAAATAACAATGGATCCCACATCGATATTATGATATTGTGTTTAGCCACCTCGCCCAGCTCTATTTGACTTTACTAGATTATTAAAACAATCAAAGTACCAGTGCTATTAGGAGAAAATGTTAGAGCAATGCCAGCAGCAGTAGGAGTGGATGATATGGATACAGTTGGTCAATACTTACTGTTTTTTGTGATATCGTACGAAAACATACGCACACCAATTAGTGACAACCCCTGGCTGGTCACGTGACGACTGGTCACATGACAGTTATGTTTAGCAGGCGTTCTGGGTGTGTTGCTATTTTGAAGCTGCGGGAAAAGATCACGCCATTGACCAACAAAAACCTGGTCTAAAGTCAATAGCGCAGCATTTCATTGTTATTTTAACAGCGCTTTAGTAAAATGCACCAAGGCTTATGCACAGCGTACACACACGCATGCAAAAGATTACATATGAATATATTACGGTGCAAATCCGCCATCATAATAGCACGATAGTACAAACACACCTGGTTTTTAAAAGGAATGGGAGATTGGTTTCTTGCATGTTAAGCCCAAAACACACCTATGGATTAATGAAGACACCAAGTACAACCCTTTTGAACCATGTGCCTGGCGCACGGAGCCTTTTTTCTGCCATTAAACGAGCAAAAATGGATTTGGACATGGCCTTAAACGCACCTGCGCCATGCGTTTCCGGCCGTGCGCTTAAATCATTAAAATAGGGCCTTTGAAGTGTCTGATGTAGTTACAGTAGCAGTTTATGGATTTTGGTCCATGTTTTCTTTGTATATGTACATTCATGAGCATGCCGGAGTTGTAATTCAATTTCATCTTTCTTTTTTTTTTTTAAACTAATTGACGGTTGGTGGCGGTAATTTGGATTGAAACGTAGCAGTGCGCCAAGAAAAGGCAAGAAGAACAGCGCTAGCTATTAAACGTGGATTCAAACAATGCAGGTTTCAGTGAGTGTCAACAGACAGCTGTACATTTGAGAAAGGAAAAAACGGGTTTGTTAGGCCTCACACAAGGACACACACAATGTGATTTGGTGATAGACAAAGAATGCAAACTAAAGTAGGAGTTTGCTAAGAAAACTCTGCACCTTTTAATTCTAAGAATGTTTTCATTGTAGAAGAACAATAGGTTGATTGTGTTGCACCACCCACAAATACAGTCAATTACAATGCATGAACGTGTGTGTCCTGCTGTTCCAAATTCCAAATGTGTCTGCCAAAGCTCTTGTCACTTCTATGTTCACTTCTACTTGATTCATCGATTCATCACTCCCTGTTTGGAGATTTGAAGATTCCCGGCCAGCATTCCCACGAAGAGAAGTTTGATAGAAGATGAGGGGGGACTTACTGTTTTAGCTTCTATTTGGGATTGAGGCTCATAACTGTATTTTATTGATGTAGCTTCAACACACACATACACACACACACACACACACACACACACACACACACACACACACACACACACCACACACACACACACACACACACACACACACACACACACACACACACACACACACACACACACACACCTTTTCATACACATCACTGAGAATTGGAGCCTTGGACCCTGGCAGACAGGTGCCTTTGTTCGGAAACACAGTGTGCAGGCTGGGAGAGCTGGGTGAAGTAGAGGGGGGCTCTAATCATTATTATGCTTTCCGCAGAACGGTGGCGCTACGCATTTTTTTGCCGTGTTCCCGAGTTGGTCGGCACATTCCGCTGGCATTGTTATCCGGCCTGTTTCCTGCGGCCGGCGGCTTTTGTCAGCCTCTCCCCCATTGTCCCGGCTTCCTTTGTTCCCCGGCTCGAACAATGGCTTTTTTTTCTGCCTCTTAATATATATGTGCACTTTTTGCCCTTGTGTGTTCTGTTTGTTTTGTTCTGCTGTCTGCTGTGTTTTTCTTTCCTGCTGCTGCAGAGCTGGGAAAAACACACACAAACACACACAGACACAGACACAGACACACACACAAACACACACACACACAAGTTGATTTGTTCAAGTTTGCTGTAGTTCAAGCCTTTCTCACTCAACCTGTCTTCTCTTTCCTCCTCACTGAGGCGTTGTCTTTCTCCCTCACCTTAAGCCTTCTATTATTCACTGTTACACACACACACACACACACACACACACACACACACACACACACACACACACACACACACACTTAGACACACAGACAATAAGTCTGGCTACGACTTTAGGTGGTGTTAACACAACCACCACCTAACCGTTGTACTTGACTTCAGCAGTGACATAACGGGTTGAACAGTCATATTCATCATTGCATATGTCAGTATCCACTCTATAATTTCAATAATTTGCCACACTCAATTACAGAAAAGTGTAATTTAACTAATTTAACAGTCAATTCTTAAATATGTGACGGTGGTGAGAACCAGGTGTTTATTTAAAGCAAGTGGATATTATAGCGATTTTATGTTCATAGTCAAGTAAGAAAACGTCCATGTTACCTCAGGATCCCCTCTTGTTTCCTTGTTGTCTTCAAAAAGTCACATAATGTTAATTTCTATACTGTACTAAATCCATCACTACAAAAAAATAAATGAGTCAAGTAATACTCACCACTTTAATACTCTCAGTTTTTCTTTTTTAAAAGAAACTCTGTTCTTACACACTAAGTCAAGCAACCGTCAGTTAAAAGTCAATGTTTTCTGCACAGATGGTTCAAGATTTGGCTCAAAGGCCATGATCCCTCTGGCCAGGTGGACGTTTAATGTTGGTTGTAGCTTAACAAGGGTCGGAAAAAAACTGCACATTTGTACCAATTGGAATTAATTGCTGTGAAAAAAAGAGAATTGAGTGTTGAAAAGAGCAGTTGATTTATCATGTCAACCATAATAGTACAGGTTACTCCACCCATCTAGTAAAAGAGGCCAGCCTATATGTCTTTGTGTTGACCATGTCCCAGGGATAGGATTTCAATGCCATTATTTGAGCATTTACATGACTTACATAATTGCTCAGTGCGGTTTTTAGCCATGCTTGCACCTTCGGTCTTGACTGAAATATCTCAACAACTATTTAATTGGTTGTAATGTCATTGTGTCAATATATTGATGGTCCCTGGAGGATGAGGCCTACTGACTTTGGTTGTCCTTTGACCTCTCCTCTAGCGTTACCATGAGGTTTGACATTTGTGGTTCAGAAGGAAATATTATGACAGCTATTGGAGGGATCGCCATGAAATTTACCAAAGATATTCGAGGTCCCTGGAGGATACACTCTAATGAGTTTGGTGACCCTCTGAATTTTCCTCTAACACACGCAGCAGATCAGCATTTTCACTGTGAAATAGCTCAACATCTACTTCACTGCTGAACTTTTGTACATTCATTGTGCACACCATTGTGCACATGAATTACAACATGGGGACAATGAATGTCCCCATGAACTGCAGTAACTTTAATCCTCTGAGCTTTCATTTTGCGCCATAATCAGGGCAAACGCTTGTCCAATACTTTAGTTAATGACCAAATACCTGCAAAGTGACATTCCCATCAGCCTCCGCAGTTCTTACCGTTTAGTGCTAATCAGCCAATGTTAGCATGCTATAATTATAAACTAAGATGAACATGGTAAACATTATACCTGCTAAACCTCAGCCCGTTGACATTCTCATTGTAAGCATGTTATCACGCTAATGTTAGCTGTAAGCGCAAAGCATCACTGAGCCTAAGTACAGCCTCGCAGAGTCGCTAGCATAGCTGCACACTCTTGTCTTGTCCACGGAGTCAACCCGCTTTTTTTCAAAAAGCTGTTTTAACTTGTTTATCTTGTAGAGTTCTTCATTTAACACAAGTAGGTAGAGGTGAAACAGACAGATACAGACCCGTACGTACACATGTAGGAATAACCCTGCATCATGTCTCAGTGTGATAGCTGACTAGATTAGAAGTGCTTCACAGATTACCTAGTGTGAAATGTGCAGTATTTGTGGATTCCTAGAGTTTTCCTGTTTGTTATCTTGATGTCTGCTTCATGCTGTAATTATATCAACCAACAAACCAAAATTGGCATGGCAAGTGCCAAAACTTCACCACGCCCAAATGAGAGTTCTGTGCCTTGTGTTTGTCTTTCAACAGAATGGTTGAGCCCAGCCCTCCAGCACTGCACCTCCTCTCCGGCGGGGATGTCAGCATGGCGAGCGTCGGTGTCAAAGTAGAACAGGAGGAGTCCTGCAGAGGGGGTGGAGTCATTAGCAATGCTGAACCTCCTAAGAGGTCTCCCTCACGTGGCTGGTCAGGAAGTCATCCACTGGAGGCCCGCCAGCTGACCCCACCGCTCTCCCGATCCCCTTCGGTAAGGAAATCATGAAAGGCGCGACCGAGACAGGTTAAGACATTTTTAGGAAATGAAGTGTCACAGATTGATGTGTCAAACTTGAACACGTACTGTTGGTAACACTAGCACTAACAAATGGTAAATTAATAGCTAGTTAAACCTAAATTAATAGTTATCATTTTCCTGTTAAGAAACAGTGACATGATAATTAATAACAAATTTGCAGTATTGCTTTAATTGATGTTATTTTAACAAATGATTCTAGCACACGTCATTACATTTTATATATTTTATTACGTTTTTGTTAATGATTACCATATTAAGAAATTGTTTGTAAACCGTCAGTAAACATTATTTGAATGGCTATTGTGAAGTTGCAACTTGTACTTATAATACCTTGTTAATGGTTAATTCATATTTGTAAAGCGTTTATATACATTATTTAGACATCAATTAACTCATATTAAATAATCATCTCTGTTATAGATCACCAAAACATGTAATGTAGCCACATTCATATTGATGCTTAATAAACCACTTATTAATCATTAATTAATTGTTATAAGCATTGGTTGCCCCTTTATAATGCAAAACCATGATTAAGCATTGACAAAGTGTGAACTATCATCTACATCCATTAAGTGACACTAAATTAATGTTAAATAAAATAAATTACAGCATTACTAATAATACGTAACAGTAAAGTTACTATAAAAGTTGAATCAACTGCCAATTCACCATTTGTCAGTTATGGTTATTAAAACGGGTTAGTGGGCAATATGGAGAAAATTAAATATCATATTTTACTGAGGTACGATGTTGATCTTGCAACGATATTGTGGGGTTGACAAATGGTGTTTTCACAAAATACTTATGCAATGAGATATTTAATAAATAATCATCTGTAATGTGTATATAATGAGTAAGTGAATAAAGGAAAATAAAAGAACAGCTAAAACAGTCTGGTAAGTTCAGAAAATGACATCACTTAACTGTAATGCAGCCTTTAAAACCCGGAAAAATACACTTGTGTCATACTACGATATCTGAAATTGAAGACCATATCTAGCCTTGTATATCCATATCGATATTATATTGATATAGTCCCCAGCCCTCCTCTGATGCGTTGTCCGTTGACGGTCTCTTTGTGTGCCCTGACAGGAGGGCTCTCCAGGTAAGGAGCTGCCTCACAGACAAAGCCCCTTGGGACTGAAGGAGGCCAGAACACATGAAAGACCAGAAGGACAATCCAGCTTCAAGGAAGGTCTGTCTGAACCCCAAACCCAGTCTTCTGTTAAATGTCTGCTCTGCGGTGTCAGGACTAGTGTTGATAGAGCTGTCAAGGCATTCTACGATTGGCAGAAGAAGCTATCCTAGTAGTGGTCATATAATGACTTGCACTTTGGCGCATTATATATGTATATAACGGAAAAGAATATCTTCTGTTTGGGACGTTGAAGGCATATCTCCTGTTATTTAGAACAACCGGCTGTGCGGACTGTTAATTCTGTACACTTTTAACTGAAACTATCTGTTTTTATCTGCTAACCTTTTTTGAATATTCTGACGAAATAATTTGAGTCAAATTGGTCTTACTAGCTTTTTACACGGCTGTTTTAAATGTGTTGTTTTTTAGCGTGATCTAATTCCTTTTTTTTTTAAATACTTAGGTGTTTTTATGGTACTATTGAATAAATTGCCACGTAATTGGCTACAGACGTCCATGGTCCCGACAGGGTGAATCCCAATGACTTTGGGGATCCTCTTTCTTCTAGCAACACCAGCCTATTGACTTTCCTGGTTTTGAGTGAAATATCATGTCAATTATTATCCCTTTGCGTAATATTTAGATTCATGACCAAATACCTGCAAAACTTCAGATAAACTTTGAGTTTAGTACATGTTAGCATTGTCGTTGCGAGAACATACTAAACATACTAAAGAAAAGCTCATTGTGGGACTGGCTCTAGTGGCTGTCATTCTACACCAAGGCTGAATTTTGGGAAAGAGACTTCAGATACAGTATTAGGGGACCACTCAGGTCTATATAAAAGAGACGTCAGATACAGTATTAGCGGACCACTAAGGTCTATATAAAAGAGACTTCAGATACGGTATTAGGGGACCACTAAGGTCTATATAAAAGAGACTTCAGATACAGTATTAGGGACCACTAAGGTCTATATAAAAGAGACGTCAGATACAGTATTAGGGGACCACTAAGGTCTATATCAAAGAGACTTCAGATACGGTATTAGGGGACCACTAAGGTCTATATAAAAGAGACTTCAGATACAGTATTAGGGACCACTAAGGTCTATATAAAAGAGACTTCAGATACAGTATTAGGGGACCACTAAGGCCTATATAAAAGAGACTTCAGATACAGTATTAGGGGACCACTAAGGTCTAAATAAAGACCTTGTGTCATGGGACCTTTTTAAGAATTGAACCTGCAATTTTTAACGACTGCATAGACATTAGTCTGAGGGCATACATTTTTTTTGTTGAAATGGTGTCTGTATGTTTCTACAGCACTGAGTAGCATGATTGACAGTAAACTGACTTCTATTTGGAGCTGCACTTAATTCACTTCAAGTACTCACCGCTCACCTCAATATTGGATTTGAAACATTGGTACCATTGCACCTGCAAAGCTTTCCTCCGTTCTGCATCTCAGTTTTATGTCCTTCTCTCTTATCCTCTTATCCAAACATCTACACAATTGTTTCACCAAACAGACTTTGACGACTCTGTATCTTATTTCTTTAAGTGCACTACATTCTGCTTCTATTCAGCATTAAACAATGAAGTCTGCTGAAAATCGATGCGTAGATGTGACAGTGTGTCTAGTGCAGCGAGGATGTTGTTGCCGTTTCTGAACGGGTTTGAGGTGTATTTTTTTTGGTCTTATTTTGTTCAATCACATGTCGAGTAAAAGCTGCTCTCCGAGCTGCTCCCTCAAGTCTTTCACCGGCCTGCACTCCTCGTCTTTTGGTTTTTTTTTTCTTCCCTCAAATTTTCTCCACTAGCTGACCTTGGATTGTTCTCTGTCCAAATATCGATTCACTCAAACACTCAAAAACTTCTCCCAGAGGCACAAACAACCTCTGCCCTGCGGTACCTCAAAAGTCTTCTCCAATCAATGCCATTAGGAAGGCAGAGAGGAGGCTGAGAAAGTAGTTTGGTGTCAGATAGATTTTATTTGACAGACTATATTTTATTTTTTTCACGCCATCTGGTGCAGCCCGGTGCGGCTCTGCTGAGTACCTGTTGTTGTGTCCTGTTAACAGTAATGCCTACCATTGAGAAGCTGCTGAATGCTGACTGGAAGGAGAAACTTCTGGATAAAAGCACAGTGGGGGCAGGACAACTGAGAGGTCAGCTTTCAAACCAGTTATATACCACTTACATACCATTATTCCCAACACATTACTAGTCAATTGTGCAAATATTATTTTTTTTACTTTTCATTTGCCATGATCCTTTTACTGCTTTGTTAACTGAAAAGCATGTTGTGTAACACTTGTTATACCATTCTGCAGTAGTTTGGTACACCACTGCTTGGATAATTCAGCTGTCAGAATTGTTGGTTTCATCTGGTGTTACTTCTGAAATCAGGATAAATTGGGACAAAAACATAGAAGCAAACAAAAAGACACATCTTTACAGAGAGAGAAGCACAAGGACTTACTGCAACTTGCCAACATAGTTCAGTTCAGTTTATTCTTTTTCCCAGAAGGTTAATTTGTAAGCAGCAGAAATACATCACATGAGAATATAAAGCACAAACCGCACAACAAAAAAATAAAAACAGCAATAAAGACATTAGCTTCAGCCTGATTTTAAGAATGAATAGTTGCAGAGTTGTGTTGGAGTCATAATGAGAGTAAAAAGAAGAACTACAAAAACTCAAAACAGATAATGATAATAAAGATAAATAAATAAATAAATACATACAGGGGTCAATGAAAGAAGCAAGGGCTATCACCTCCTCTTAGCTGATATCGTATCACCAACTAATGTTCAGAGCGACCCAGCCTCGATCATGGCGTCGTCCCTGTCGTAACTACACTTAAGTCTAATGTGTGGTTTTGCTTTGTTATCAGATTATCTCAGTGTTTATTCATCTCTAAAATGTCACTCTGTTTAGTTGTTGCCCTTGCTTGTAGTTTTGGCAAGTGATGAAAAATACATAAATACAGTTTCCTCTTGTTAGAATAGGAAACCACATAGCCCTGGTGGTTGTTTTAGTGAATGAAATCAAGGAGGGTTTAACTCGGAAAACAGTATGTACCATGTTTATAACAAGTACAAAAAGTACAAAAAATATACAATGTAATTTTTTTTAGAAATTTGTCTAAACCAGCATCGTTTTTTAAGCCGGATGTCCCACCCCTTTCGCTCTTTCTGAGGACTCTGGTTACCTGGTCCCCAGATCTCTGCAGGGTAAATCCAGACAGCTAGCTAGACTATCTGTCCAATCGGAGATTTCTGTTGAACAACTAAAACTACTTTTGAACGTACACATGTTCCCCCAAAACAATTTCCTTCCTGAGGCTGTGTTGCAGCGATGCTCAAAACGATTGTGATTGGGTTAAAGAAATGCCAATAAACCAGAGCACGTTTTTTCTCCCATCCCGGAATGCTGTGTGGAGTAGTCCGACCCTCTTTTGCAGAGCTGTGGAGGAAGGTCTGGCAATGCGAGACTACGTATAGGTCAAAAAAGGGGGAACAAATTGTGAATATATGTCTCGTTAGCTACTTAATGCATTACTATGTTCACCAGCTAGTAGCTAAATATGTCTGTCTACTGTGTTGTGTTAGCTCTTTGACTGTAAACAGCTCCCTGCTGTGGCTGGAACGTTAAAGTTGTGGGTCGCACAGCTAAACAACAAGCTGCAACTCACTATAAAGCTTGGTACAGCCGAGATGAGCTGCAGATTCAGCAATGGTTACAACCTAAAAATTATAATTTGTTACACTGCTTACACATTAACCTATTTTCAGTTTTTTTATCACAAAAAATGGGCCGTCAAAATAAGCGCTGAGATTGTCAACATTAGAAATATCACATCACTTCGAAAAAAACATCAAAAAAGCACCCACAACATTGAAATAGTGACAAAAAATGTCAAAAAAAGCAATAATAGTGTTGAAAAAAACTGTTTTTTTCATAGTTTCTATACATCTATATATATGTAGATATATATCTATATAGTCCCTTTACCGTCCAACACTGATCATGGCACAATCTGTCGTTAAACACAAATGCTTAGCTGTTTTTTAGTTTTTGTATAGAAACCTGACCCTCTGACCCTGTCCAGGCACCCCAGAGGCTCTGGCAGAGAAGGAGCTCCAGTTGTTGATGATGATCAACCAGCTGAGCGGTCTGCGGGAGCAGCTACTGGGAGCCCACTCTGAGCAAAGGAACATGGCCGCCCTGCTGCTGGAGAAGCAGCAGCAGCAGATGGAGCTGGCTCGACAACAGCAGGAACAGGTACCACTCAGGGGAGGCTTTGTAAATTGGTGGCAAGCATGTACAATGTTAGGTGGGTTCATTTGACAAGCCCTCAGGGTTTTGTTTTTATGGAATATGTTATTGTATATTTCATTGTTTTCCTCATTCTTACTGTATATGCACCAATGAAAAGACAAATGGCCCTATCTTGCCCCTGGCGAAGGGCAGATCCAGACGCAAGAGTCTTTGATATTTTAAGACCGTCCTGCGCCCACGTCTTTTAAATAGCAAATTCTCCTGCGCCCATCTTTGCGCCCATGGGCGATCTGGTCTTACAAGGAGGTGTGTTCAGGTGCATTCTGGTCGAGCTGCTATATTGAGGCAGCGGGAAGTGATCACGCCATTGACCAACAAAAACCTGGTCTAAAGTCAATAACGCAGCATTTCATTGTTATTCTAACAGCAAATTAATAAAATTTGCCGAGGCTTGTGCACAACGCACACACAGGGAACATGCAAAAGATTACATATATCAATATTACGGTGCAAAGCCACCTTCACAATAGCAATGCTCCAAGGTACAAACGCGCCTGGCTTTTAAAGGGAATGGAAGATGACACTCTGATTGGTTTATTTCATGTTAAGCCCAAAAAACACCTATGAATTAATGAATGAAGACACTAAGTACAATCCTTTTGAACCATGCGACTGGCGTACTGACCTTTTTCCCACCATCAAACTAGCAAAAGTGGATTTGGACCCGGCTTAAACGCAGCTGCGCCATGCGCTTAACGCCGTGCGCTTCACGCCGTGCGATTAAATCGTTGAATTAGGGCCCAAAGACTCAAAAACTTCAATCACGTGTGTCTTAGGGGTGTGAACCTTCACCGTTCTCACGATTCAATTCAATAACAATTATCCTGTCAACAATTCAAATCAATTCAATGTCACGATGCATCACAATGGGTCACCTCCTAAATGTTATATATTGTTACACGCAGTTTTCCATTGAAAAATTCAAGCAGTCAGATATATATGAACTCCCCTTTTCATATCATCTACTTTTATATAAGACACTTCCTTAATGTAGCGGAGTCTTAACACAGCAGACAACAGACCAAAGCAAGAACCATCATTAGGCAATAATCGATTATGGTCTGTCACTGCATCAATGCGACGATCCATTTCAAAGCCCCTAATGTGTCTACCATTCGTTCTCATCAGAAACATAAAAACTGGATGGAACTTCCAACAAATATCGGTCTATTATCGTGATGAAAACTAGAATGAGCCTTTTAAACTGGACAGACCCAGAACCTAAGTAACCTGGAACTAAATCAGGATCTAAAAGCCCCTAATGTCCATTAATGTTTGAGTTTTGACTGCATATAAAGATGCATGAGGACAAAACAAATTAGAGAGACAAAACGTGTTTTGAGATTTCATTTTTTAACACACCAAGTGACAACAGCACGGAGTCATTGTGTTGTAGGCCAATCAAATAACTGAATTAGACAAAAAGATGTGAGATTTCATTGTGGTTGAACCTTTTCAGCTTAAACAGTTTTCTATTTTGAAATATTCTTCTACTAAGGCATCTTAAAAATGTGAATATGGCATACATATCTCAATATACAACGTGTAGTAGTGTACTAGTAGGGCATGCAGGCATTTCTCAATATATTTCAATTGTCATTTCACTATCAAAGTGGTATTAGAAATCATAGAAATTGTTAGAAACAGTTAGTCACAATCAGGTTCAAGGTAGGAAAAAGAGTGGGAAATTAGATAGTTAATACATGGATAAAGCAATATAGAGTGCAAGAAATAAAAAAGTTAAGTAAAGTGAGATTAGGTTAAAAAGAAATATTGGGGTGAAAAGATGTTGCTAAAACAATGGACTGTACAAATGCTATTCTAGTCCAGTGTGAACAAAAATTAAGTACAGTGTGAACATAAGTAGCAGCAGTGAATACATAACAGATGTCTCTTTATGTAATTGGAATACAGGGTATGATTTGCACTGTGCACTTGTGTCTGTATACATGTAGTCTGTGATACGTGTGAGAATGAACATGTCTTGTGTCTCAGATCGCCAAGCAGCAGCAGCAGCTGATCCAGCAGCAGCACAAGATCAACCTGCTTCAGCAGCAGATCCAGGTCAGCTCCCCTCATGACCCCCACATGTTTTCACAAACCACAGCCAGCAGCACTGGCATGGGATCATAATTACAAATCAGAAATTCTCAGGGTGCAATTTGTAAAAAAAAAAAAAAAAAAAAAAGCAGGGGGAGGTGTTTTTTCAATCATGCACAGCCAAACAAAGCATGCACAAATTAAATCCCCCTTTTAATACCATGGATATAGGGCCGCTCAGCCAGCCATGCCAAAACACTTCAATACACAATGGAAAATAATCTCAAAATGAAATAGCATAATGTGGTGTCAACACAAAACCCAACGCTTTCAAGCCAGAAAGTGGAGTTCACTTTGCTGTGAGTGCTTTAATCCAAGACACTTTTTCCTAAATGTTACGAGTCATTTTGGTGCCTTAACTTAACCGTCATAGCCACATGACACTCACTTTTTCTGGCTAAACTCCACTACCACGACCAGGGCACTCAATTCTGGGCCCTGTAGAAAGGCATTCTCTTTGGGCCTCTCACTGCATCCATACCTATTCATTCTAGCGCCTTTATGGGACCTGAGTACTCTGTCCCATTTCCACCCCCAGTCTGACACCCCTTTCCACGGCCCCTGAAAGGACTGTCGTCTGGCGGTGCCTGTAGCCGCTAAATACAACCAGCAACAGCAGCTCAGATTTGATCAGTCTATGGCACTGTATGTTAGGTATATGTTCTATGTTGTCTATGTTTGGTAGATAATATATTAGTGAAGTAGCAATGATCCCCCCCACCAGACAAATTGCACCCTGGAAGTTCTGATTGCAGATCAGCAATCTGTGTTGCACACAGATGAGGCAAAAACTTTTATGTAAGGAGGATTTTGTCCTGCCTTGTCCCAGCAGGTGAACATGCCTTACGTGATGATCCCGGCTTTCCACCACAACACTCAGTCCCTCTCCGTCACGTCTGACCCCCAGATGGCCCTGCCACTGCAACCAATCCCCTGCAAGCCAGGTCAGTCAAAGCTAACAGACCGGTTCCAGCCTTGAGAAGAGTGGGGTTGGGACAAGGGCTGCACCGCATGTCGTGGATTTTTATACTTGCCGATTATACTGATCAAGGGTTTTTCAAGGAGACCAAGATGGTGCTAGAACTAAGATCTTTATTCAAACAAATAACCCGAGTTTATTCTGCAGATTTCCCTAAATACATTGTCAGAATGCATTCGTTTTCATGAACTTGGAAGGATGGGCTACTAAAGTGCGTCATTTCAAGACGCATGTCTTGAATTTAGCTAAGGACACACTAGCTAACAGTTCCTCATGAGGCCATTGACCTCTCTGTCCCTGGCTCGTTGTTAAACACTGCGATTACAGTAAGATTTTAGGACACTTTGTCAAAATAGATTAATTCATCTGCAATTTGTATTTGGTGGAATGGCTCTGTTCTGGGACACCCCCCCCCCCCCCCCCGCACTTCCACGTGCATACGTGGAAAGCCTTAAGCGGGGAGAGCATTCATGTGTCACTACTCCAATAAATTGCACTATAAAAACACAACTAGCAGTTAAGCCAAATGGTCTCCATGGTTCCTAATGTAGTGCAAATGTGAACCAAATTTTCAGAAAGTTGGCAAGAGCAAATGCAAGTGAATGTGGATGGGAATCCACCACTGTTATTCAAATATCGGGAGTTGGGTGCATCAAGATAAACTGTCAGTAGCGCTCATTGTTCAGTCGTTTGCCACTGCAACAAGGGGAATCAAACCCCAAGCAAACAACAACTGTGGAAAATGTGATGGGAAATATGTCCTTTGTTTCATGAATTAATTTGAGGAAGGTTACAGTCTCCTCATTGTTCAGAGCATTTGATTATGAAGTCAAACTTCATAACTGGTCCAAATTGTTTCACGTTACTTGAGGTTAAGGAAAAATATTCATTACACAATTGTAATGCAAAACCAACCTCTTAATGTTGTAATGTTAACACATAAAGCCTAATAGTTTATGAAAGTTTGTTGATTGGGCCTATCATGACATATATGATGTTATGTTGTCAAGTTGTCGTTATGAAGACATCGACAGGTTGTACTGTCTTGCTTAATGTCAAGTTGTCATAACACAGAGATTGTTGTCTTCATCAAAATCAAGTTGTCATGACACAGACATCTCGGACAATGCCAACATTGCATTAAATGTGTAATAATTTACCAAATGACACTTAATCACAACAGTCATGAACAGTCAAAATGACTCCTTCACGGCTATGACAGGTGTCATGTTATAATAATAATGATGGTGTCACGTCAGTCTTTTGCACAGCCCTTTAAATCCAAAATTCCCTCAAATGCTCATCATCTTTGACCATGAACAAGATTAACTATTCACTCTGTCTAAGTGATGCACCGTGCCAACATAACGTTATTAACAACGATACATGATCAACATAGAATCCTAGAATATAAGCGTTATGATTCATAAGGGCCTCAATAACGCTCTGTATTTCATTCTATGTTTTAGCGCGTGTCTTTATTATTGTCCTCGTGATATTTGAAAACCTCCAAGGTTTTTTCTCCACCAGGCCTTGAGAGCTGGAAACACAGGGGGTTTGTCGCTATTCTTACATTCCTTGTTGTGATGAAAACAGAATCAACATTAAACATTTCTGGTGGTGACCGTGTGCATTCAAGGCCGGAAACTGTGCTTAGTAGTAGTTGTTGTTGCCATCCATGCGGCAACGTCTTTCTTTTTGAAAAAAGCAAGTGCACAATGTGGTAGATGGTAGCTTTCACACACGTCATGTTCACACAGTTGGCAGGCTACGCAGGGTACAGCTTAGAAAGCTGCAGCTTTGTGCAATCTTGCCTTCATGAGTCTTAAAAGCTGGGCTCGTGGGTGACCTTGTCTTCTCTATCTTTTTAAACCTAACAGACTAAAAGTCAGTCTTTAAAACATTGTAGGCGGAATTAAAAGATAGCCATTTGCTTTAGAAAAGTGCGTGTGTGCGTGTGCGCGTGTGTGCGTGTGTGGTGTGTGGTGGTGCGTGCGTGCGTGCGTGCAAGAGTGAGTGCTTCAGAATGTTTTGACAGATGAAGAAAAACTTGTTAAAGGACTGAGGTCAGCTATAGCCAGAGATTTGAGATTGTCTTTTCTTTGAAAAGACGTGGACGCTATCACTGATGCTTTGATAAAACACTCTGTTCCAAAAATGGGCTTAAGGGCTGTCACTTTTCCTTTTTCTTTTAAGAAATTATGTTCAATGGAACGAGAACTAGCGTGTAATTGGTTCAAATTTAAAACATTAGACATCATTAAATGAATATTTTTTTCTGAATAAATACAAATGAAATATGTTGAATATGGGACAGAGCCAGTTGTGTGACTGAGTCATTCATACCAAAGCAACAGCCAATCACATTGTCTCAATTGAATGAAGAGTAGTTCTGAAAAGTGGCATTATGAAATAAAAAAAAAAAAAGGAATTCGGGGAAATAGCGTTTAAAAATAACTAGTGAAAAGAAGCAGGAAATAACATTTGAATCCATTAAAAACCTGCATTTGCTTATTTATATTGTTATGTTTTCTTTGGTAATGTCTTATTTTAACACTTTGGGATTCCACAGTTGCAACTATCACCCTCATGATGTGGCGGGAGATTGGTGCAGTCTTATTGGCCACTTCCTGTTTTTAACATAGCCGACTTAGTAAAAGCCTCTTGTGCTCAGGCTTGGCAAGACATCCCTTTAGAAGATAAGAAATGTAATTTAGAGCAACTTATGATAAACGTATTAAACTAGCAGTAATGACTGTTGAAAGTTACCTCAATGCGTGCATTACAAGTTAAAATAAAATTAAAAAATAGTATTTAAAGAGTATATTACAAGAAACAAAAGTGAAAAAATGTGGCATGCCATTTACTTTTGTATGTATGCGCTTTGTTACTGTGTTATAAGTAAGGTCAAAAGTATACGTTTAGAGTGTAAATCACGAAGAAACTACAGTGTGTTAGTGCAGGAGCCCAGTGGTCCCACAGCCCAATGGTCCCACAGCCCAATGGTCCCACAGCCCTATGGTCCCACAGCCCAATGGTCCCACAGCCCTATGGTCCAACAGCCCAATGGTCCCACAGCCCTATGGTCCCACAGCCCAATGGTCCCACAGCCCTATGGTCCCACAGCCCTATGGTCCCACAGCCCAATGGTCCCACAGCCCTATGGTCCCACAGCCCTATGGTCCCACAGCCCATGGTCCCACAGCCCTATGGTCCCACAGCCCAATGGTCCCACAGCCCAATGGTCCCACAGCCCTATGGTCCCACAGCCCTATGGTCCCACAGCCCTATGGTCCCACAGCCCTATGGTCCCACAGCCCAATGGTCCCACAGCCCTATGGTCCCACAGCCCAATGGTCCCACAGCCCTATGGTCCCACAGCCCTATGGTCCCACAGCCCTATGTTCCCACAGCCCAATGGTCCCACAGCCCTATGGTCCCACAGCCCTATGGTCCAACAGCCTTATATTCCCACATTTCTAAGATTGTTCTTAAAATTAGGGTTGAAAGGGGGATAAAATCTGATACAAATTTATGAAAAATAAAATGTGGTAACAAGAGGCCTAATTTTGGAGCAAAAAATCTTAGAAATGTGGGATTTTCTAGGAACATAGTGCATAATTTTCAGTGAAAATAAATTCTTAGAAAAGTGGAAACATAGTGCTGTGGGAACACAGGCACTCTCCCATCACAGTTACTTACCTTTAGCCGGTGAGTGCTAATAGTTAAAGCTTTAGTGCGTAACTTTTTTGATAGTCTTTGATCGTCCGTTACATTCAAGCCATTGCAAAATGAGTTGCTACAAAGCTAATTAAGACTATCAGCCCCACCCAATCTCTTTGTATTTCTTAGTATGATTATGTTTAAAAGATTGTGGCATCCAGTGACGTTCTCGCACAGAAACTCAAGTGAAGATAGTGAACGCTTCTGAAGACTCCATCATGTTTTTGTTATCCTCCGTGTCCTCCGGGGCTACTAGCAACTGCGTGGAGGAGGGGTGGGGGGCACATGTGCAATCACGGAAGGCTTGCATCATGTGGACATGCCGACAGTGTTGTTGTCATTACTTAGAATTCCTCATGGGGGCGACAGAAACTACGCACTATATCTTTCATTCAATTAGTGCATTACAATTAATAAAATATGTGCTTTGTCAAAATGCTTAATAAACTGAGTATATTATAAGAACAGACATTAAAACAATGTGGCATGCTATTAATGTTTCTTTTTGAATGTACAGGATGTGCGTTGGTGTTGCGTTGTACATAAGGTCAAAATAAACGAAATAAAAAGCAAAAGTATACTTTTGAGTCCCAACTATAGAGAAACTACAGTGTGTTAGTGCAGTCACTGACGTTTCAGTTAGTTGTGTGCTGCCATCACAGTTACCAACAGATAGCTATAGCGAGTGCTAACGGTCACTGAATTTTGGGTTCTATTGCAAATCTTTAATCAAAATCAGTGAGCGTGCATGTTTTTCATACATCGGTTTTACACCTTCCACAGCCGTGGACTATCACATGCAGCTGCTGCCAAACCATCACCCCACCTCTGTCAAGAGGAGCAGCGGTTCCTTCCGACAGGTACTATTATTAAGTTTTATGTATTGTCTGTCACACATTTAATTGTTCATGTCAATGTATCAAACTCATTTCCCAAGGCAATTAAATACACAAATTCCTAATGAATACACCTATGTTATGTATCCAAAATGCAACAGTGACTTATGGCTTGGTTCGTGTATATTGTGTGTATCTAATATATTCTGTTGTGTGTGTTGTGTGGTGTGTGTGTGTTGTGTGTGTGTGTGTGTGTGTGTGTGGTGTGTGTGTGTGTGTGTGTGTGTGTGTGTGTGTGTGTGTGTGTGTGGTGTGTGTGTGTGGTGTGTGTGGTGTGTGTGTGTGTGTGTGTGTGTGTGTTGTGTGTGTGTGTGTGTGTGTGTGTGTGTGTGTGTTGTGTGTGTGTGTGTGTGTGTGTGTGTGTGGTGTGTGTGTGTGTGTGTGTGTGTGTGGTGAATGAAAGAACGTGATCCACTCCAGATTAAACAGTGTGTACTTTTCTGGCTTTTGGGAGGCTAAAAAGCTTTTGGAATACACCACACCCTCTGTTCAAAAGTTAAATGTGTGTGGTATAGGTATGTGTGTGTGTGTGTGTGTGTGTGTGTGTGTGTGTGTGTGTGTGTGTGTGTGTGTGTGTGTGTGTGTGTGTGTGTGTGTAATTGTGCCTAGAGTGTATGTTTTGGGAACTGTATTTGCACGGCTGGTTCTCAGAGATACATCATCACAGCTTAGATAAACAAAAGGATGAGGTGAACATGAAGACAAAAGAGACGCTACAAAGGTGTGACAGATGCGCTCCGACATGCTGGAATACATGCACACCCTTGCCGTTTGCGGTGACATTGTAATGTGTAAAAGTGGCCCCACCCTTGCTCATCTGCTCTCACTGTGTGTTTTAGGATGCCAGTCAGCCCCTGAACCTGACCTCCAAGCCAAAGGGGCTGGAGCTGGGGAAAACACCAAGTCCGCAGAACCTGGAGCTGGGATCTCTGGCGCTGCACGGGGCCTACAGGTCCAGAGATTTCCAGAGAGAAGTGTCCCACAGCCCGTCACGATCAGCCCTTAGTGAGTTACGCTGACAGTTACGCTGTTTTGATAGAAAGTGGCAATTTCTCATCCCAAAAAGGGAGAGAAAAAAAATAACTTGTGCATTCCCACTGCTCTTCTAAGTTGTTTAAATCAAAGTTGTGGTATTAGACACCATCTGTTTGTGGATTGTCACAGGAACAGGGTTTCCTTCATGCTTATACAACAATTGTTTTTTGTTTTTTTAAAGATTTTTTTGGGGCTTTTCCCTTTATTAAAGTGACAGTGACATCACTTTTTTTTTTTTTTATGGTACGCTATGGAGCAATGCTTTCAAGAGTGTGTCTCTGGTTTGTTTGTTTTAGACCCTTTTAAGGGGGGCTTCAGCCCTAAATTTCATCTCAACCCTCCTAAAATATTGTAATAATATTTTTTTTTTTTAATTTTAGTGTTTGCAAGCACTAACTTGAGTTTGCAAACGTGTCTGTTAGTTACACAGGACAAACAATTACAAGTTCAACGGGCTTGATGTCCTGTGTTGCCGTTGCCAATGCTTACGTACCTTTAACCCCGTCAAGGAAAGGGTTAACAGAGACGTGGTTTAGGCCAATCGGAGGTGGCTGTGCCAGACTCCCGCCTTTGGCTGAGTCTCTATCTAATATCTCTCAGAGGGAGAGCAGGAGTGCGGTTGTGAAATTTAACGCTGGTAGTTCCCAGAGAAGAAGTCGGTCATTTCATGGTGCAGATCAGAACCCACATTGAAACATAAGCAACTTAAATTCCTGAATGTTTCAACATTGTGTCAAATTGGCCGTTATTACTGTGACTCATAAAGGGCCAGGGTTAGTTCCATCACAGCGTCAAAAAATGTTAGCTGTCGTTGTTGTTCAGTAGCAAGCTCAGAGACTATTGGCTGATAAAATCACATTCTCATGGTGGTTTTACATTGTGAAAGGCTTGACATTGTCATATAGATACATGACAATGTTATCTATGGTTGTCCTCATGGATTCAACCCAATATTTGCACTATTTAATATTTGATAATTTAATTTCATCACCGTGCAATATTTAATATTTAATCCCTTTGACAACACTGACAATTCTGTGCAAATTCATCAGTCGACAAATAAGAGAGGGCAGCCTTCCAGAAACTCAAACTCCGGAGAAGAAGAAATATTACCAACCAGGGTGTTTGATTGACAGATGATTTTAGATCGCAGACAAACCACAGTAACAAGCACTTAGCAACAACATGGGCAGTGGTTGAAATTGAAAGCAGGAACTGTATGCTGAAGAAACGAAAAGTGGCTAGGTTTCTCATTGTTGTTTTTCTCCTCCTCTTTGACCCGTGTTGTTGTCTTTAGGTTTCCTCGGAGACGGAGATGTGGTCACCCAGGCCATCCACGATGCCCAACAGCTCCTGAGGGGCCACGGCACCGGAGAGCGAGAGAGGGACAGGGAGAAAGAGAGAGAGAAAGATGGCGGGGGAAAGATGGTGAGCTGGTCTCCAAACTGCACAGTCCAAACAGGCTGTCCCAAGGTTTCAGAGCCACTTTCAGACGTGCACCTCTTATATGAATAGGTACATGTTGTCTCATGATAAAAAAGATAAAAATACATACAAAAGTCACACAGGCAATGTGACGAGGTCTGACTATAACATTTCCATAACAACTCTAACTCTACCATGGCAAAAGTCTGAGTCAAATGCTATGCGATTAGATTAAAGGCTACATAAGCAAGATAATAAATATACAGAGGGAATGTCAATGCAAGTTATGTTATTGCATGTCTCTCTTTCCCTCTCAGTTACCTGAGCCTTTTCACATCTTCTGTGCAGTTTTCACCTCTCTCTTTCTCTTATATACATATAAACAAACATGTGTCATTGGAACTTCCTACAAGAAGGGATTTTCCTTGTCTGTGAACATTGACATGATGTGGTGAACTTGGCAACTTAGCAAACAGTTTCTAATTCACACATCCAGAAGTTGTGGAGAAATGTTATTATTCATTTGGGCTCATGTTTCTGGCTACCTGATGAGTGTAAGTCCAATATTCCCTCTCTTTTAGCTCTGTTTTTGGTCTCCACCATCTCCTGGGGGAAATATCTGGGCTCGTAGCTGCTAAATGCTTCACTGTGTTCACCAGCTAGCCTCTAACTGTGTCTGCCTGCTTTTTGGTTTTGAGCAAGTAGTGTGCAGTGGGTTTGTAGAGCTTTTTTTTCTGAAAACCGCTGCCTGCTTCAGCCAAAAGTGACATTATGAGAGTAGTGAGAGTGAACCAGTAAGGTTTAACAGTGAGGTTGTGCTGAAACTCACTATAAAGTGTGTGTATATAGTGTTAATTCTCTGTAAGTTCAACACTACAAGCAACCCCTTTCCCATACATTGTACGTTAAGACATTGTTATTATGTCAAATATCTTTAGAGTTGACTTGTCAGCCATTAAAACTTGAGAATTCTCATGGGGCATGGTATACATTTACATGACGGACACCTGCATCTGATTTACAGAAAGACATTACTTTAATAGATAGGTGAAGCCAGCAAGAATCTGTATTTTATGTCTGAAATTCCTACTTCTACATCCAACCACTCACAGAATTAAAAGGCTTGTCTTGCGATGGTTCAGAAAAGGCCAGTTTATCTACAAAGATATCTGTCAAACGTTTATGTAATTACCTGGAGATTGTAATACAAATTCCCTCTTACTGGACAAACTGGGTCTGAGGAAACACTCAAAGTCTATCTCACTTTCTCTGACTGACATCTAGGGGTCTAATCGGGGGTCAGAGTCAGGTTTAGGGTTACAGGGAGTCATGCTTCTCCCGAGGATTTAATATCCCAGCTGTAGCCTTCTGGAAAATGCTAGTAAGTAAACACTGTATGAAAAAAGACAAAGAAGTTATGTGTGTGTTGTTTCTATTATTAGTAATTGAAAAGAGGCTGAGTATTCAGTATCCCCTGACAAACTGCTGTTATTCTTCTTCATGCGGGCGCAGTCATGTGCTACAGTAAAAAAAAAAAAGTACAAAATATTTTGCCTGCACACATGACTTGACCAGTCAAATGTGAAGCAAAAGGGAAACTCTGCTTTCAGAAAACCATGCATCTGTGTAGTTTTCATTGGTTGTAAGTGCTATTAAAGCATTTCAACGTGACGTCTTTTGTCTGGAGCCCCGACGGTAAAAACCCCGGCTGTTATTTTTTTGTTTTGGTTCTTGTAAAGATTGTCTTCTATTCTGGTCCTGGTTTTCATTCTTTGAGGTGGCTCAAGCTTTGGTTTCAGCCTCGTCCTGGAGCAACAGCTGTCGCAGCCTCACAATACCACAAAGGCCTCAGTGTGGCATTGACGGAGCCACCTGCCCTCCCTCTTTGTCCACAGTAATACTGTACTCGGTGACTCTCCTCCTCTCCTCCATTATCCTGCTCCATCTCGCCTCTGCTGCTGCTTTAACACCATTACCGATGACTGACCTACTTTGGTATTACACTCTAACCAAATGGGGATAAATAATGTTTTACATCATGGGAATGGATGATAGATTCGCTGATGGTGTGATAGTTTGTGCAAATCCAGAGTTGGTACAATCCCAACTCTGCCTTTTCTCCTTCACCTCTCCTCCCTCCAACAATAAACACCATTCTTCCTCCTCCATAGCGTTGTAATTTCCTTCCTTTGCATTTACAGCTCTGCATTTAAACAGCAGCTGATATGATGAGCGTGCAGCGTCTTTGCCTTAAATAGCACTCTGTGAAACACATGCGTGCCTTGAACACACCCCCTTGCACATTGGGTCATCTTTTTACTGCAGTTGAAATTCAAATTGTCTCTTTTATGCTCTGGTGTGAATATCTGTGTGACTTAACTGGCTTCATCGGTCTTTGTCTCTTCTTTGTCTTCAGGAGTATAAAGAGTCTCCCCACAGCGAGAGAATTTCTCACTGCGAGCGGGGTGAGGACCACCTCAGCAGTGACTCTGAGGGTAGGTGTCACCGGAGAAGCCTGTTTAATAATGTCAGGGGTTTTTCCTCGCCATTATAAGGTTTAGGGGCAGCACTCGAGCCTTTTTGCACAGCACCTAAGCCGAATGAATGTTACTAAAGTACTTTACCTAGATCTGATTGTAGCTGGACTTCTTTAGCAAAGTTTTGTCTATTTCCACTTTTTGAGTGTCTTTTATTTATTGTCCGCTCTAGCTTTTCCAACATTAAATATGATCCAAAGTGATGTGAAAAACAGACGCAAAAACTACCCCAAAGGGACACAAAACGACTACAGAGAGACGCCAAATGACCACTGAGACCCAAAACAACAAAACAAAAATCACCAAAATAGAGATGTAACACGACTACAAAGAGACACAAAAACCCACAGAGAGAAAACTCACAAAGTGGCACAAAATTTAAGTTGAAATTTGCATTTAAAAAAAATTCAAAACAACATTTTGATGAGGGAGGCTTAACCCTCATGTCTTCCTCGGGTCAAATTGACCCGTTTTCCTATATCAATGTTCTTTTTAATTCCCCAAAATAACATGACTGATTCCACGCAACGCTCTTTGCCAAGTACAAATCTCTACTTTCATTCATTTTGGGGCGTCTTATTCAATTTTATAGCATTTGAAAAACAAAATTGAAGTGTTTAATTGAATTAGGTTTATTGACCACAATTTCCAAAAATAATTGTAAAACTAAAGTTAATAAGTTAGTGCTACGTAGTGTTGAAAACGTCAAAAAAAGTAAAAAACATTTTTAAAAAGCGTCAAAAGTTTTTAAACAACAATATGATTTTCTCGCGATTTTTTAAGAGAATGAGCTTTAGACAAAAGGACTGAAATTCATCCTTTATTTACATGAACTGTGCAAAACAACAAACTCTTATGAAAAGTGCCACAGAAATTGTATTCTTTCCTTAAATGCTAAAAATTGAATACATTTTTAAAGCAAATCCCACATCAAAATAACTAAACAAAAATGAAAAAAAACAACTTTTCAAATAAATCAACTAAGAACACGTAGTAACGTCATAAGTGAAACGTAGAGTGAAATCAAAAGTAGATTACGCTCTAATCCAAGGATCTTCAACAGGGGGTCCGGGACCCTTAGGGGGTCCTCAGAGTCAATGCAGGGAGGGCTTTTAAAAAGAAAAATTCAAAAGTCTTAACATAAATCCAACATATTATCAGCAAATATAAGTCCCCACTGCATACTGGCGTATAAGTAAGGCTGTCACTAAGGTAGCCATCCACAGGATACAGTTAATCCTGAGGATTCACATTTAAACATGATTAAAAAAAATCATATCAACAAGTATTTAGTAGCTTAGTATTCTATGCACTAAAATGGTATCTATAAAGGCTTTGGGCCACCCACACATTATTGTAGGCCCAGTTTGTTATGCAACTTTATTTCCTACAATATGCTGTAAGTAGTAGGGGTCCCTGCTCCCTCTTTCTTTCAATTAAGGGGTCCTTGTTTTAAAAATGTTTCTTAAGATGGCTGTAAACGTTCTCAGTCATCCAGGTCATGGTCATCCAAGGAAGGGTTAAAATCAAGGACACCAGGTCTTGGTTAAAGGGCGCCTCGAAGACGTTTTGTAACCCAGCTGTTTAACCTGTACGGGGTGGTTGCCAAGATGTCAACCCTGGCTGTTGCAACGCCGTCTCCGGTGTCTCCGACGGCTGCCGTTACCACAGCCAGGAGCACTAACCAACGAAGCGGTATCATTTTGAAACTGACCGCTCACAGGATAACTAGCTGGGTTTCCCAACCGTTTCAGTCCGAACTGAAGAAGACTCTCGGATGATTTGAACCTTTCCTTGGATGTTCCTTGGAAAACATCTTTATATTTCAAAGGCAGTGTACTATACTAATTTTGTAAAAGTATGTAAGTAAAAATTTATTTCACCCCCTTAGAATATTGAATTGACATTTAAATATGCTAAAATAACATCCACTACCTCCTCCATCTGAACGAACGGAACACACCTTTCTGGTACAGACCCAGGATTGAGAATGTGGGTGGGGAAAGTGAATCATAACTGCATGTGAAATAGGATGTCTGTGGGTGAAATGAACTTTCCCTTCAATGAGTAAAGGTTAATAACTAAGTAACGTACCAGAGAGCTGCAACAGAAAAGAATGAAAATTAATTAAAAGAAGGAATGAGTAACTTATTACAAACCCGGCCGTTTTGGTGTGGTCATCTTACTGCAGCCCTGTATGCTGTAGGTGCCCTGCCCATCTCGGTCCCAGGAAGCTACCCTGAGGCCCGGCCCCCTCCCTCCTCGGGCCACATCAAGAGACCAATGAATGCCTTCATGGTGTGGGCCAAGGACGAGCGCAGGAGGATCCTGCAGGCCTTCCCGGACATGCACAACTCCTCCATCAGCAAGATCTTGGGTGAGCCGAGCACTGGGTAGGGGTGGGGTTCACTCTTTGCCTCTATTCTGAGACGCTGCCTGGCACATGGGAGGGCAAGAACAGCCACCTGCTTGTCCCTCCAGACAAAAACAACACAAACACACACACACACACACACACACACACACACACACACACACACACACACACACACACACACACACTGGTCTGAATCCCTTTCCTTGGACCAAACATTTACATTCCATTCTATTGTGGAGAGCGTGTTGTTGGGAGCAACCACCTTTACACATACACACACACAGACACACACAAACATGCAGACGTGATTACGGACATGCATGCAAATAATGCACAGTGATGTAAACCATTGTTGGACTAGGGTCTTTTTGTGAATGTATCTCGAGTCCAACTTTCGTTTAAAAGCAGAATTGCGATGGAAGCGTCACTTTTAAGATTCATCATGTTCTCGTTTTGGGTCAAATTGCTTTTTGAATGGGAGTGCTAGGGGTGCTACTATGATCAAGCATCAAAATCACTATTTTTAAAACACTACAAACTCTGAAACTTTGCCCAGAGTATCACCAGGGGCTCTACACATGAACTGGAGCATTGAGAACATTGTGTACACAAACTCTTTTTGACTGGCGAGATGGCGGCCACCGGAAAAACCAACAGCTACAGTGAAACTCTCTTTTTAGTAAACTCTGTGTACACAATTCATCATAGTTGTGATGAATGTGTTGCTCAGACCGAAAATCAATCATTTACAAAGGGAGAAGACGTTACAGATGCATTGTTGCATTTCAAGAGTTGCATACAGTAACTTATAGCGCGTACTCTAAACTCAGATTTTCCAAGATCAAAGTCGGAAACACCTCGGATTTCCGCCGAGCTCGGAACTTGGGTAACCACCGACTAGAGAAAAAATTCAAATACAATAAGGCCTATATAAAGAAATCTCCTTCTACCTTTCACCTAGCTGGATACTCACTAACACAGGCTTTTACGGTGTTACAAAGAAATCTGTGACCCTTCAGAATGTGTGCTCTGTAGCGCCGTGAAATCATTTTGTGACTTTGCTGGAAAAATCGGACTTGGGCAAAGGCACTAATATATGAAACTATACAACTGACTATAACCATAAAAAAAAAAAAGCATTCACAAGCAACACTGTTAGTCTCGTTTGCTGTTTGGGTCATTATCATTCATCAGATGGATCATTACACAGTTTTCAGAAACATTTAAAAGTTACATAATATAATTATAGGTCCAGCATTTTTTTGTAGCTTTCTCTCGGATGCGTGCATGCATGGACGCTACACGCCCAGTGCCCAAAGGCTGACGCCCAGAAATGTCCCGAATACATCAAAAATGATGTAAAGATACAGGCAGAGAGCAGTGTCTCTGTGATTGAGATTGATTACTTTTGAGTCTAAACAATGTTTTTTTGGGGGGGGAATCCTGTATAGTGTACCTTTGTGAAAAGGCATCTACTCACATTGATATTTTTGACAATGTTTTGTGAGATTATGCTTTGGCATTTCCCCTTTATTGGACAGTTAGGACGGATGGCAAACAATGGGGAGAAATGTTCCAGGATGGACTCAAGTTGATGCCACCAGGAAACTATTAAAAGAGGACAAACATTAAATGATGGCTAAGCTCCGATTTAAATTAAATTTACGAAAGACCAAAGCTATTACAACCGATCCTAATAATCTAACTCTAAGATAAATAAGCATTTAAAGCATGCTTGCTCCTAGAAAACTTCTATGAATGAACTCCATTGTGCATTTGCTCTTTCCCTCATCCTCCTTGTGCCAATGTGTCTTCGTCTTTAGGCTCCAGGTGGAAGGGCATGTCCAACCAGGAGAAGCAGCCTTACTATGAAGAGCAAGCGAGGCTGAGCAGGCAGCATCTGGAGCGCTACCCTGACTACAAGTACAAGCCCCGGCCCAAACGGACCTGCATCGTGGAGGGACGGAGGCTGAGGGTAGGCGAGTACAAGGCCATGATGAAGAACCGCCGGCAGGAGCAGAGAGCGACCTACACACATAGGTAGAGACCAAAGACCGACTTTGTGATAATGCGAGAGTGTTTGTCCCTGACGCTCTTTGATACTGACACTTTGCTCTATTGACAAGAATTTTCTCTTCACCTTCAAACGCTGTATACAGCTCCTGCAGCTCCCAGAGCTCTTCTTTTATTCTTGGAGACACAAACAAAAGTGGAGTATTGACACCGAAACTGGGCTGTTTTTTTTCTGTTTGTCCTCGACGATGAATAGCGTCCCTCGCCATTATTCCTTCAACCTCCTCCAAATAGTTGAGCTGGAGTAGTTAGAGGTTGGAACTGTTAACAGTGGTTGGTTTTTGAGTGTTTTTTTGCTGGTTCAGTAATGATTTTCTTTGAATCACAGTTATACATCTTTGCTCGAGGTCAATATATATATGAATAATATATAAAAATCCCTTTATCCAAACCAGTTTTGAATTACTGAGATATTTCAAGACAAAATCCCCTCAATGTTACTGGCTTCAGAAACTCTGGACCATAGAATGGATAGAAAGGCCATCGAAGTGTTTCCCATGGTAATTTGATTGGTACACAACAAAATGGCGATTGTTAGTTGTCATAGTGACAATACGCATCAGTGGGGCCCATGAGAGCGCATTTGGGAGAGTGGCCCAACGCAGTTTGGGAGATGTTCTCAGAGTTGCGGGGAGTGATGACAGACCCTTAGACCCAGCGACAGCGTCAGGGGACCGCTAACGTTAGACCCGCTCCGCTGTTCAGCTCCTTCTCTGCAACCGGAACGGCGGAACCAGCAAACTAGCCAGCCGGTGTTAGTTGGCTAACGTTAGCTTGCTAACTCTGCCT